>NC_143552.1:18470833-18776666 GCF_054136105.1 Typopeltis vanoorti | reverse complement strand
TTTCAAAATACTTCACGGAAATATTTTCAAGAGGCCCTGGGTTTTCAAGTTGTCACAGTTTTTGAGAAGTATCCGATAGTGGCCAGAACGCAATAGTTCCTCCTTCGCTGTCACACAAGTCCACCGAGGCTTCTAAAAAGCGACCACGAGCAAAAAACAACTGAGTAAATGCAATTCTGGTTTTATTCTTTTCTATTGCTGGCGATTTAGAATTGATCAAACTTCAAACCCAAACCTCTTTCTGAACGCCAAAAAAAGACTTTTTATACCTTCGAGTGCTCTTTTATTGAGAAGAGACTTTACTCTGATGCCCGTTTTGTTTGTCAGGCCTAAGGCTACAAATTTAAGCTGGAATCCGTTTGGTTAGGACTGAAATAAAATGAGTGACATCGCCACAGCTGGGAATACAGTAGGGGAAACGGGTAGAGCTCATGAAATCGAGAACTGTGTGGTCCGAATTGCTTTCATGGCTTCTGCACATGGCGCGAACGCTTTGTACTCCCCACAGTGGTCTGTTGGTTTCAATCATGCTAGCGCTCTTTCTCCCCACCTCTGTGTGTGTGTGTGTGTGCGTGCGTGCGTGTGCGTGTGCGTGTGTGTGTGTGCGAGCTACTGCGTCGAAGTTATTTCTTCCCGTTTATTGCTCGATCTAGTTTTGTACTGAATGATATTTTAACCTTCGAGTACTGTACATCTAACAGGTCTGTAAATTAGACCAATCCTACATCGTTCAGGGAACTTATTTTAATTACGAACTTATTAATTATTATTATTTATTTCATTTTCTATATGGTCAATATCCATTAATGTAAATTGACGCTGTCTTGGTCAGAGTACTGTCACAACAAATAGGGCTGTCCAATAGTTCGCTCATGAATAGTCAAGTAGTTCGCTCGTGAAATTTTGAGTAGGCTAATACATTTTTAGCATCCAATATATGCTTGTTGGTTTAGCCATTTCGGCTGTTTTTAATGAACTCTTAGTCCAACTTTAGGCAACTGATATACAATTACACTACAGTAATTAATTTTTCTCCATTATTATACAAAAAAAGCCTAATATTGCTAACACTATTTCTTCATTTCTCTAAATATGCGTTCGTGACAATACAACAGTCATTGTATAACGGAACTGTCAAAACTATCGTCAGTTCAGTTTGTTTAAGGAAGAAGCATTCACTTTTCCTGAAAAATATTCTGCTCTTTCTGACAGATATTTCAGCTGTTCTCTGCATAAAAAAAAATCAAGAAAAACAGTGTTGGATGTATGAACTACCCACCACTTTAAACAGTTAACCAGTGAACAAGGTTGAGTATATTTTTTTAAAAAACATCAAAATAATGCTTTAGGTTTCCCCAATTTAGTTATGCAAGAATGCAAACAATTTGGATGAATAATTTCAATATTTTCATCAAGGAAGCATAAGAGCCTTTCGGACATTTCATACCTAAACAATTTTATGAATTCAGAGACTAATGTGATTTTCTTTTTCCCCTGTCGGTCTTCGAGTAGTTTTTCATTATGTTTGCTTTAATAACTCCTCTCGCTCTGTGTGTGTGTGTGTGTGTGTGTGTGTGTGTGTGTGTGTGTGTGTGTGTGTGTGTGTTTCCTCCGAATAATTTTCCATGATATATCTCTGAATTTTTCTTTGAGATCTTTTCTGTGATTTTAGATGACATCCGCTTATAGTCCATGCTGTTTTATCCAGGTTTCAATAAAATACTTTGCAAACTTTTTATGGTCCAGTTATTGTTCCAAGAGCAGGGAAAAAAAAGAGCTCTATAGTGTTTCACAAGAAATATTTTTACAAAACAGCGACATTTTATGTGCATAATTAATACACTGGCTATTTGTAAGCAGGAGGATCCCAAAAAAATAGGTTTTCCAGAGCCACTCGCATTCATAACGTATTTCTTACTCACAGCCGATGACAGTTTAAAAAATCATTTCGAGGTACACTGGCAAAACTGAATAACGTGAAAATAATTGGAATATCAAAATTACTACGATACTTGAACATTAATGTTGTATATTTGTTTAACCAAATTAGTAATGATAGCGTACACCCACATTTTTCTCAGTGTATTTCAAAATAAGTCAAGGCGCTAAGCAGTAGCCAGCTGCAGACAGTGTTTACCTAACCAAGATAAGGATTTGACACATTCAGATTGTTATACAATGCACACTCTATCGATACCCCCAAGCTTTACTTACCTGTCTACATAAAATAACAAGTCATTTTATCTGGACAGTTAGAAGATGAAAATTTCCTGATTTTGGCAGGTGGTAAGTTTTGTAGGATTCAGCCAGAAATACGGTATTGATAAAACGCTTACTTGGACTTAAACATTATTACTTTACAAAAATTAATGCTACCTTCTAATTTTCCCTTGTAACTAATTCATATCTACGCCAGTGTTTAACAAAATAACCATTTTTCTAATGTGGTTGTCCTCAATTTACATTTATTTGTCATTTATATTTCTTGTCACGGACTCACTTAATACTCCGAAATCTCATTCTAATATTTCACTTCCAAGGCTCATTTGAGTGAATTAATTCCATTCTAAATATTTTTTTATTATAAATAATTGTTAATTATCGAAACCCCCGACTCCTATCAAAAATAACATATTTTGCGATATTTAAAACTTTTCTCATAAATAACAACTAAATATTTTTTAAATTTCCGTATACAAAAATTAGTTGCTAAAATTAATATTAATCCATTGAGATCACAAGTTGCACTTTAAATGTTAGTAGATAATTTTTTATATTATGTATGTCTTAATCATCGAGTTTTTCTTATATTATAACGGGCTGCATGTTACGTATTATTATCATTTCAATAAATAAATTATGAAACCGCCTATTTGACAGTTTTCATGAGAGGAGATTTGTAACATTGTCTATATACAGTGTCTCCATCTGGTGTTATAAAATCAAACTCTCTAAAATGAAAGAAAAAGGATATTTCCTACATAACTGTTTTAATATATGGTTGTAAAGTACTCATCTATGACTAAAGACACTATTTCTTTGTACTTCTCGATGTATCCTGTACTAAATTATTAATTAAGATGTACGTGCCATTTTGTGCATTCTTTATCACTTTTTCCTTTTTTAAAAAAATGCGTTATATACTATGATATATATTTACTGGTTCCAATTAGTTTTAAGACATGGTTAATAAGTTCTTTGTTTTTAATCATTAGTTAGTCTAACGACATTTTCTAAAACACTGTTGATTCCTTTTCGTTAGATCTCTTCTAAATCCAGGAAGTTGATACAAAATGGAGATTGATTATTTACAAAAAAGGTGATGTCTGTGATGCAACAACGAATAATCGGTCTTCTTGCGTAACGAAGAAATTTCACATCTCTCTCTCTCTCTCTCTCTCTCTCTCTCTCTCTCTCTCTCTATCAGGAGGTTAAGTGAAATTTAACTAAATGAAGGCAAATTCTGATCGAAAGCGTATTCTTGCAGCAGAAATAAGAACTGGTTGTTACTGGAAGTTTAGCAGTGTAGTCTTCCTTTTAGAATCTAAAGTTTTTCAAAAATGTGTTTTAAAATTTTGTGCTGAAAGTGAAACTCCTTACTGTTCAACACCATCAAAAGTACTGATGAAGAAAGCTAATTAAACTGATTTTTTTTTTTTTTTTTTTTTGCAACATCAAATTTTTCACAAATCAATATTAACAGGTGACCAACTCAAGTTTAGTTTCTTTCCAATTTCCTTTCTTGAAAGAAAGAAAAAAAAAAACTGATACTCAAAATTCCAATTATCAAGATGGCGGAAAGTGTAAGGAACCTTTGAAAAGGGCCATAACCGAGGGTCAAGAGGTATCAACCAAATGAGGAGGCGGAAAATACACTACGAAGATGGTGCTGTTCTTACATGGCACATGCGAACTATTGGATATGATATACTGCGAACACGTCATCACTTTATGTAGGAAAGTGTTGAACAAAAGACGATGGCGAAGTTTTATGTGTTGAATCCCACAACTAGAAATAGCTTCTTGATGAGTTGAAAATCTCTCCTTTTCATTTCACGAATTCTAAATTTCAGTTCTTGTTTTAAATTCTTGATTATTTTTTATTAAAACAATTTTAGTCATTGTAATCTCTATTAACAATCACAAAGTGATTATAATCTCGCCAGTTGTTTTCAATTTTAATTCTGCGCAGTTTAATAGTATCACTATCGTCTTTTTAAGTCGATTGTGATACTATCGGAAGGTTGTAAACCTATAATAAGTTAGTACCGTGGTACTAACTTACTATAAGTGGACTAAGGAAAATAGAAAAATTTTTATAATTTTTTATTTTATTCATTTTTGGTATTTTTCATTATTTTTTAAATAATCTAGAAAATCTTGTTTTAGAGACCAAACAAGACATTTTTTCAAGCCACTTCTTTAACACCGGGCAATGAAATAATCACGCCCACGGCCGGATTCGAACTCTTAGCGTGTTGACTGGAGAGCGGACAACCCACAAGCCGGATTAAGACGGTTACGTTTTATGGAGGAACCCAAAATTTTTGTGGGAAATAATGCAGAGCTTTCCGTACACAGTGTATAGAAAGCATTTAAGATTACGTAATATACTTCCCCTAAAACTGTTCATCTCCTAGGGGGGTTTTCTTGTAAATTAGTATAGGGCATAAGTTAGGGAGGTCATTAGTTGTCACTAATACCAGGAATAGGAGGAGACTGTATGTGTGTGTGTGTGAGGTGGGAGATCTCTCAAAATACTTCGCTTGCTCAATAATCATATTGCTTCATCACCAGTGGTTTTATCATTGTTAATACTTGATGTCTGACGTCTAGAGATAAGAAAACGAAGCATGAAAAAATGGAAAGAGAAGAATAACCATAATAAGAAAAAAAAAACGCAACGGAAAAAATCAATAAGAGGAAAACACTAGAGGTAAACCAGAGAACTTTACCACTGAAACTGATATTTTAAATTAGCACCTAATAGGTGCTTACGTATTTTGCAAAAAATGACCTTAAAAGTCGAATCTGTTAAACTCAGTAGTCTTTTTGGAGAAATTGCTGATAGGAGGTTCGCATAAAAAGACGATGAAGAAGAAGAAGAAAGGAAACGATGAAAAGTAAAGCAGCATTTAACAATTAACATTAAAATGGAATTGGAAGAAGACGAATATGAAGTATAGTTAACAGTCAGCGAATAAAGACAGAAAGCTGGGATTTTCTACATCAGATAATAATAAGGAACTATTATTCTTCGTATTGTTCAGAGAGATGGTTTTTTACTTCGTTAAAATTTTCTTGAGATGACATCTGGTTCTTCTAATTAAATAGTAGTTTTGATAAACTGGTGTCAGACATTCTGTTCGCATACTATTCCAGTTTGATGGTGTGTTTACATTTCGTCAAGTATATTCTTCATCTTCAGGTTTTCGCTGATTTCGATAAGAGTGGCTGTCCACTCATGTACACCCAAATAACGGTGAAAGAATTTCATGAGTTGATTCTGACCTTCGTTTATTTCTTTTTCAGCACTTATATCTTGCTTTCAATTTCTTTATTCTAGTTCGTTTCACAGATATTGTATAGCGTTATGTCGAAGGCGCTGATTCGGATACTTCAGTGCTCCATTGTTATTTCTTGAAATCAGTCGCTGCTCTGTGACGTGCTGCAATCTTAGATCCTTAAGGATCTACAACAAAAAAAAACCTGCGATGCAGGATACAAATCTAATTATCCAGAACATCAGTGTAGCACCTACAGGATCTGTTTAGCCATCACTAAACTTCATCTTTGCGACGACACACGCTAAATTGTTTTCAGAATTACTACCAAAGCAACTAAATATATGAAGCCAGTGGATTATGTCATTAATTAGGTATATTTTTCTAGTTTGGTTGTATGTTTTGGGGAATGAAACAAAAATACCGAGTTTATGATATGAAGAAACCCTACTGCCTCCTTCATATGAGACTGGCTATCTCTCATGCATTTGAAAATCTATTATAACAGTCAGTCGTAAAAGTTGTTTTAGAAAGCCTGAACTTCCATATGTCCATCTGGAAGAGCGTGTAACATGATGTGTCGCTCCGCTTGATAGAATTTCCATTTCTTGTGGTTATCTGCGCCTTGATCCATTCCAATTACTAATACATATTCGTTGTTGGCTGAGGCTCTATCATCAAAATTCATCACGCGAAGCATAACTCATACCTATTATAGAAACACGTATGGAATTGAATATGGCTACGAACATCTGCAAACGCAATTCTCTAGGAAAGGAAACAACAGTTGGAAAAGAACTGAAGAAATGGAGGTTTACAGTGTTATCCGTGGATGGAATTCCATTTCTTCAAGGCTTTTAGAACTGTACATTCGAGAATGTCTAACTGCTGCGCAAAAGCACTAGCCTGCATTTCCCGAAAACGCCATCTGACTTTCCTTCTCCTCTCAAACGCTACTAACTTGTTCATGTAATTTCTCATCAATTTTTGCTCCCTAATGATTGATGTAATCTCCTTTATATTCCACAAAATTCGCACATCGCATTTACTTCCCTGTAATCAGCGAAAATGTTTCATAACTTTTGGAAGGACAGTGTGTGTGTCCGTAAATGTATTTTTTGGAATTTTTTTTATCAAAATTTATTTTCATTATTTAATTCATTCTTTGTCATTCCACTTCTGAAAGGATAAGAATTATATACTTATTTTATTTTTTTAATTATGGTTGTTTATCTGCATATAAAGTTATATTTCATTTCTAGCAATCTAATTACTTACTGTTATTTTTTCTTTTCCCTTCCTGTATATTACTTTCATAAGATAGATGTTAAATAATATTAGTGATGATCTAAAGTGTACTCTTATTTATTTCAGGTTGTCTTCTAAATTAGGCCTTCCATACATCCACAGATTTTATACATTTTTAAGCGATCTGTAACTTGTATGGCCTAATTCACGTATTCCAACGTTTTACGGTTTAATAAAGACAAGATTACTTTCTTAAAAAGAAAATAATAAATAAAATAAAATAAAGAAAAATAAGAAACGGACACATATATAAAAGACATACTTTGAAGAGATGCAAATATAAATAAAACACCCCTTTCCTTTGACGGGTAATCCCTCCCCCCGCCCCCAGATTTTTGGATTTCTTCTCTTCAGCAGAGCTTTAGATAATATTATCTCTTCCATATCATGTCACAAGGCTTATTGTTATTTTTTTAAATAAGTAAATATACTTGTTTTATATACTTGATTAGTCCTTAAAATTTCATTTCTATTTTCAACTGTGGTGAAAGAGTTCGTTTGTTAGACTCACACCGAGGTAGCAGGGTTTTTCCTCCATGACATTCGGGTTTTTCATCCAACACACAGGATATATAAGCGATAGGAGGAAAAAAAAAGTAGAGAGAGAGAGAGAGAGAGATTTTGATGGAAAAAGTAAACACCGAGGAAGAACTAGTTAAAATCACGATAGTTAGGCAAAAGATTTCTGTTTAGCTCAAGTGTGCTGCTTCTATTGTTATACAATAGACATGGTGAACATTTTCATAGTTGCTAGATAATTTTTTTAATTAAAATTATCGTGAATCCAAAGACTCATCGTGGGAGGGCACACTGCTCAGTTACAACTCCCCGTCTCCCTTAATCCTTCAACTACATGACACTATTACCATCAAAACATAGCGCCATCTACCGCCCACTACCATCGCCACTAGTATATTAACAACAACAGCAAAAAAATAAAAATAAATAATAATAAAAATAAACTACTGATTAATGGGTTGTTTCCCAAAAGTGTACAGTTGATTTCAGGAAATATTTGCCTTTCTTTCTGTCCCACCTCTAGAAACATTTATTGAAATTCGTTTCTGGATCACAGCTGTCTTCACCAATTTTCTTTAACAGCAGCACATTTGTGCCTATACCCTTTTCTTTCTTTCTTTCTTTTTTTTTTTTTTTGTCTTAGGAACAAGAAAACAGTCGCAGAGAGTCAAAAATATGGCTAACACGGATGTGCTTTTTTTTTTTCTCTCTAAATGTTCAACGAACTGATGAGATGAATTTTGCAGAAAAGAACTCATGTTGAAGACCTTCGGTCAAAATTTTGAGTGTCAGGAGCTCATAGAAATTGAAGCGTCTTCTGCTATCGATGATTGTTCAGAACGCAAATAAATCCCTTTCATGTGTGGCTCATGAGAGCAGACCACTGCTATAAAGGGTACTATGGCTTAACTTGTCTAAACCTGCACAAGTATATTCTGCATTGGCATAATAACGAGTGAGTAATAATATCGAAACGTACTTGCAGTCTGATTACCTTTTTGATGCGAACTTATATCAAGTACATACATGACGGTGGTATATGCATTATCTCAAGAAATGTAGATATTTTTTAGATCCGTTTTTTTTTTTTTGAAAGTTTATTTGAAAGAAATTTAGGAGGGGGGATGTTTACGAAACAAGGAAGTTATCACAATTATGGCATTACTATTTTTTTCCCATACAGAGTACATGCTGATAATTTCTATGAATCTTTACATGAAAGGTAACGATAAATGAAATAATAATAAAACATGAACCTTCCAAACTATGAAAATTTTAAGAAACTTATTATTTATTTATTTATTATTACTTTTTAGTTCTTATGTGTTAAAGTAGCGATTTGATGTGGGTTTTATTTCTGTTTTGTGACCAGCCTTTTCACTTCTGGAATTCGTCCTCAGGCTGCAGTTCGTCTCTCCTTACTAGATGTGGAACTAATTCTGTAGAATTAGTTCCACATCCTTCGAGTAATACGGACTCATGATTGTTCTGAGACTCTGAGGGGAGATGTCTCGAAACTTAATAAACGCAACGCTAATAAAATTTATTTGTGTAATTAAATAATTAAAGAACTATCAGCAGCCAATAAGTCATAGACGTATACATATTTGTAACTTGTTTATGCGCTTATTCACAGGAAATAAGTAAGTTATGACGCCAAATAAATAAATAAATATTGAATCATTAAAATACCCTCAAAATCACAGGCCCTTATCTAGTGGAACATAATTAAAGCACCGTGACTGTTGGAAAGCCTTCCTTCGCATAAAAAAAAAAAAAGAAGGAAAAAATAAGGTGTGCAATCTGCAGTTATTGTTAAATTGTGAACACTTACTGGATAGTGTTTCATGTGGGAATACGAATATTTTTCCCTATTCCGAAGGAATTCTGCTATAAAAGGTTGTGATATATTTTTTCATTGTTTAAAATTAAGATTTATTTAAAAATAAAAGAGCAGTAATCAAACTGTTTTATTTCATATTTTCAGCTGGAATTAGTGAATCTACACGAACTACGAGATTCTAAATGACTGCAGTCAATAACAGAATAAATATCTGTCGCTATTTTTTGCTGCTCGCGCAAAAGTAGAGGCAACAGCATGGCCATTCTCATTTCCATCCACGAAGTTGCTATTGAACTTGAGCAGGCTCTTCACAGTGGACGATACGCCAGGCTTCATCCTAAAGAAATGAAAATGAACTGAAATAATACCAATACATTATCGTGAGACATTTTATCATCATAATAATAATAAAATAGAAATAAACGGGTATCTAGTCATCGCTAGATATCCCTTTTACGTAACAGTCGACTGTGGCGCTATCTTTTGGCATAAATAATAACTTTATATTTAGAATTTCTTTATAACTTCGAGTATTCAATTTAAGTTTTCTCTAAAAATGTTTAAGATATAAATGTAAGTATGTTCTGATTTCAAAGCAGATCGATGTTTTTTAAAGTTCTGAGATTAGCACGCAAAAGTGTTAATTAATTACATTCTAATATTTGTAATTGCAGTTCATAATTTTCTACGCAGTAGAAAATTATGAACTGCAATTACAAATTATGCAGTACATAATTTATATGCAGTATATAAATTATGCAGTACATAATTTATATGCAGTATATAAATTATGCAGTACAATTTATGCAGTTCATAATTTTCTACGAAGTAGAAAATTATGTAAATAAATAAAAAATATTAAGAATATTTTTTATTTATTTTCTTCAAGGTTATAGGCTCTAAATGTCTGAAATCTGTATCGGTAGTATCTCAGAAGTTGTAAACACGTGACGCGCGAGCAACCGAGCGCTTGCGCACGCACTTGCACAGATGAAATATATACCTTCTGAATTGTTTTTCATTAAGTGATTTTTTTAGAGGTTTCAATTCTAATTCCAGCGACGAGTTCTAATCCTGGTTAGGATCTCATTAGTAGCAGCTGAAAGACCCGAAGATGATCGTGCACACATTAGCAATACAGATCCAAACGAATAACTATAACATTTGTTATGCAAAATAAATGAAGAAACAGACCCTTCGAACTTGCTTCTTCTCCTTTTTTTTCACTTCATCTACATCTCTTATCTTCTCATTAGGGATTTCGAGTTCCAGGTGTTCAAAAACGAATATCAGCAGCTTCATTGTTTCTTTAATTTAGCTTACATGGGCATCCACCCAGGATAGTGGTTAAAGAGTGTAATGTCTTACGTTATGAGATGCTCGGGTTCGAAATAAAGATAAAGCAATTCACCAAATCAGTACTCTGTACAATCTATAAAGTTTGAGAATTTATTTATAAACAATGTTACTACTACAGTACGAACCAGACTCAGCGTTATCCCTCCTCTTCTGTTGACACAACCCACCGGTACGGTCATTCCACTTCGGAGAACAGCACTGGAATCGGATTGAAAGAGTGCCGTTGGCAATGACTAGACTTTTCGTAATGAAAGACCAGAAAGAACGAGCAGATCAAACATTTGCACTAACACGAAAACCGAACTAGTGCAAATGTTTGATCTGCTCGTGACATCAGTGCTGCTTTTTGTTTCTAATTAAATGACGTATAATACGCACTGATGCAATGACCGAATTGGTTATGACCATGTCAAGATCTTTTGGCAAATACGAGCAAAAGTTCATTCCTTCGATCAAATTTAGGGAATTCATTCTTCTACATTAACAAATGAATTCTCATAACAATGACAATATCATAATCAATTCTGATGAACAATCAGAATATTTCGCGTCTGCGGTGATTTCCAAATGATCCTGAATATTTTTGTATCGCGCATATGTTAGCATCGCTTGTAGTTGTATTATCATTCGCTTGCAGTAACAAAGGGCCTTCCCCCCCCCCCCAATTCTGCGAAAAATTTTAGTATAACGCTTTGTTCTTCATAACTCATTTCGAAGAAAGAAAGAAAGCTAAAACAGTTTACTGTAATGGTCAGCTGATTTATAATACGATGAACAAGTACATTTCTTTCGACTAGTTACAATCACACACCTTAGTCGCTTTGCAAACAACCTGTTATTCTCCCTTCCCTCACACACTAGCTATTAATTCTCAAATTCAGTTTAAATATTAAATCATAATTACTGCATTGCTCCATATTTGGCAGATTGAGAGTGGAAATACTCATAAAAAGAAATGGACAGCGAAAGATTGAGCTGTGGAGAGTGAAGAACCCGTTTGGGTTATTTGTCAAGAGATTAAACATTACTACCGCAATTTTCTATAAGCGAGGTGAAGATCAGATGATCCCGAAATCCTGCTCTTGATACCAAATAAAAAACGTTTTCAAGTCACTTCGGGCCTGCAGTAAGCAGCATAGTGATCTTACACTGCACGATGAAAAATCAACCGTGTCTAAAGATTAGCACATAGTCTTTATTCGAATTCGAGGCCTTTTCGTAAAACAGAGATGCTCGTATGTTCTTTGTTTTATAATGTTAGTTCGGTGCACAGGATTGAGGGGAAACTGATTAGATTCCCCGGGAAGGTATCTTTTCATGATTTCGATATTATACGGATTCTAAATCCAGGTCATTTAGACAACTCCTTACGTCTTGGTCCCCAATTCCTTAGGCTAGCTACCATACAGCCAGGATACTTGCGGTTCATTGTAGGTCATATGGTGATTATGAGTGACTTCCTTTGTATGTTCACAGTTCGTTTATCTGTTTAAGGAATTAATTGCTTCCATCTCCTTATGTGATCAGTTATTTAAAAAATAACTGATCACATATTAAAAAAAAAAGATCTAGTTCAGAGAGATTCTTTTTACATCAGCGACGAGAATCAGACCCAGTTGTTTTCCAGATCAAGGGTGCATAGTCAGATTCAGGCTTGTTCTCTTAACAAAACCACGATAAGAGCCAGTTTTTGAGATTTTATAATAATCGTTAATTTTAAAATACGCTAATTTACTTATTTTAGTTAATTTATTTTTGTTAATCAATTTATTTCTTAATCAATTTTTTATTTTGATCAATTTTCATTTTAAATTTAAATTTAAATAAATTTTTAATTTATTTAAATTTAAATTTAATTTATTTTTAATTTATTTAAATTTAAATTTAATTTATTTTAAATTAATTTTAATTTTAATTTAATTTATTTTAATTTATTATTTCTTTATTTATTTAGCAAAAACTAACTTTATTTATTAAAGAGTGTTTTCGAATCATCCAATCATTCTATAATAATCGTTAAAAAATGCTAAATCTCAAAATTCCAATAAAATAACATTCATTAACATTTTGTCCTTCTGAATAAGCCTTAATTGTTTTACACGAAATTAGTAACAAGTAAGCCATGTACATCGTGTCAGTTTTCCTCTTTAACTGTGCATATTCACACAAGTATAATAGAACACAGAAACTAAGTAAATAATTAATTTATTAACTTGATGCTGATATTTCGCTGGTATTATAACCAGCATCTTCAGAGCACAACAACACTGTTTGTCACAATACGCGAGACTAAAACAACATGGTGCACTTGAACAAAATTGTAGCAGCAATACAAAGACTAGAGTCCTGATTTTGGCGCCCTCTATCTGAAAAAAAAAAACGCTATCATATATTACTAGAGTCCTAGAAAAGTGCTAGTTTTTTCTTAATATGACTGTCTCCCAGATCTTCGGCAAGTTGATACAGCCATATTTGTTGAGATTTGGAGTGTGTTTTAGGGCTTCTGTGGCCTCTAAGAACAATCTCTCTGATTTATATGGGTTTCTGTTATACCGTTAAAATAATAAACAACATGTTCGACGAACACATAAGTCTGTCCACACATTCACACAAGTAGTTGATTGATATCTAGTTAGTATAAAGACTGACTACATGTTTATATATGAAGAATTTATCCCAAATATATTTATTCGAACATTAATCCTTCAACACATTCTCTCATAAACCATTCACTAATTTGAGAGAACTTACCTTTAAAAGTTGTAGAATTTTCATCTGGATTTGTACTTCCAGGGACGAGCAGTCATTGGACCTCTTTCCCATTCTCCAGTCACGAGAGAAAGTGATCTGGCTGTGGACCTCTTGAATTATCAAAATCGATGCGAGCATAAGAAAGACGAGTTGAAAATTATAACTTCTAGACATGGTGTTCAGAGGAATGGCTTTTGTATCTGCTAGGAAAAACAACTATTAAACTGGTGATATTATTAGAATTTACACATAATCTCATTCACACATAAGGAGTACACGAGACCTTATCAACTATATGCTAAAAACCAAGTACTAATGACCAGTCGTGGCACAAAGTTTCCCTAACGAAGTGTCCTCTACTACTTTCAAGATGATGGAGGATGGTTCATTAGAGAGTTTTATTCATGGTCGGTGGAAAGAAATTCTACGCACCAGACCCTCGTTCCAAAATAATAATAATAAAAAAAGGAATTGCCTGGATTTTCAAAATTGGGGACTCAAATATTTGAATTAACTCTATTTTCTTTTCTTAACGCTTCATCTATTTTTGTGCTTCCCTTACCAACTTTATGATGCAATTTGGTAGACACACGTTGCGTTTTCTCTCCTTCAACACATCCATTTTACAATGCCCTCGAGCGAAAAACAACTGTGCTTGCACTTTAGACCAGTTCACTTACTAAGACAAATCACGACCTTCTTTCCCATAGGTAGTGTCGCGACAAAAAAATTCTGTTCTGAATAGTTTTGACTATGATCGTCCATTATTTTTTTGGCTTTTAATGTATTAAATACTTGCTTCCATAAAAAGTTTAAAAAGCTAAGCAACCAAAGTTTCTGCAATTAATATCAATCTACAACTTTGCTTTCTCAGTCGTAATGCAAAAGCCAATTCTTAAATTTGATGACTAAGAACAGGCAAATTTATTTTGCCTCTCCTAAATGGTTTCATCACTAAAATATATATTTATGGTTTTTCCTTCCTGATTTCATGAAATCTCAATAAATGAGTAGTTTTATTAAATTTCTTTCTTTCTAAATTTCAGGCCATCGAATGTGATAATTTGCTTGTTAGTTCTGATCAGATGAATTAGTTCAGTCTGACATCGTCGAAGCCTTTTGCGAGGCACTCCAACATTTCATTTTTCTTGCTTTGTGTGTGTGTGTGTGTGTGTGTGTGTGTGTGTGTGTGTGTGTGTGTGTGTGTGTGTGTACACACGCGCGCATGCGCGCACACACACACACACACTTACATGAACACAGAAGACATTCGTAGTTTCAGAGGAGTTTGCGAGTGGCGATGTTAGTAGAGAACCAATACAAACAGAAACTAAAAAAGCGCTTATCTGCGTTCTTCTCTAGTACTTAAAATGTATTTGTTCCGTAAGCTGGAAATTCCTAGTTTTAATTACACACACACACACACACACACACACACACACACACACACACACACACACACACACACACACACACACACACACACACACACACACACACCACCACTACTAACCTCATAGTCTTAATGAAAGTAAATCTCTTTGTATTGAAATGGTTTTGTGATATAAAGATTTCAAGAAATCTTGCCTTAAGCTATTTTTTTACTGTTCTTCATCAAATGAAAAGTGCATGTTTTAATGTATTGCTTTAACTCATCAAATTAATTACCAATGGAAGAAAATATATATTAAATGGACACAAGGGTAAAAATAGCAAAAATAGCGCCGATTCGAATTATTCCAGGAAAAATAAATAAACATACATTTAGGTTTAAAACGTAAATTGGAAAGTAGTATAAATGATAAGTGATTGTTCTCTGTGTTGTATTTGATCAATTCTTAAATATTGAACTGAAATTTAATATTGGCTTTATTAGTTGACCAGATATTTGAAAAATATATAAGAATTGTCCTGAAGAAGCCAGACAGTAATACTGGTGAAACTTCTAGACAATTCTTATATATTTTACAAATATCTGGTCAACTAATAAAGCCAATATTAAATTTCAATTCGATAAGTGATTGTATTTGAAGAATAGAATAATTGATCTGCAGGTCAAGTGCTCTGGTGTATTTTATAAATGTAATTACTAATAGGAATTATTTGGTTTTGTTTATTTGGAATTGCATTACGGTCAAACCAACTAAGGCCATGAGATCAGTGCATTAAATCTATTAATTGTGTGTGTGTGTGTGTGTGTGTGTGTGTGTGTGTGTGTGTGTGTGTGTGTGTGTGTGTGTGTGTGTGTGTGTGTGTGTGTGTGTGTGTGTGTGTGTGTGTGTGTGTGTATCTCATCCCAACCATGCTATAAAAATTCTGCAGTTGGTGTTATCAGAGGTGTAGCTTTTCTCTGATCATTAATCCACTCTCTTTTGCACATATATTCAGGATGCGCAGTGAACCATAAGAATAAAGTTGATCTGTCCTGTCTCAGAGTTCAGTTAACAATTTCTTTAACGAATTTTTTTTTTCTGCTTAGTGCTTGGAAAGTATACTACTGAATGTGAAACGCAACGCAATCGTTGACAGAAGCATATTATGCCTTCACACCAATACCTGAACGAAAACAATGAACTCTTAACTCATCAGAAAAGAACCGCAAGTCCTTTTATAGTCTGGCAGCAACAACAAAAAACTCTCTCTTTGATCTCTCTTTGAAATACTTTCACTGCTAATGAAAAAATATTATTATTATTATTATTGGTCTATTTTGATTTTTTAGATTTTGATTTTGAGTAATTTGATTATGAAAGCGCACAATCATTCTCGTATGTGAGGAGTTTCTTTTCTAAAATAATGGCTTGATCATATATGGAAGACTTTAATTTTCTAGAAATCTAGAAAATAAAACTAGAAATCGTGAGCGCTGACTATATTACAATGTTGTTTTATCGCATAAACCATACTGGATTCAGTTCTTTCTAATCAAAGAGCACATACCATTTTCCTTCGCTAACGATTAACATAATAATAATAATAATAATATCAATAAAACAAAATATAATTTTCATAAATTTTATTTATATTTTTCAAGCATCATAGTTAGATATAAAATTATTCTCAAAGGTTAGAGAGATATTAGTTAGTATTAGCTTGGCAATCCGGAAGCAACTTGGGGATGACGATTTCTTATCACTTAATCGTATCGCATGAAGCAATTCCTAATATTCTCATCTGTTTCTGATTTCTGCATAAAGAATCAGCAGAATCAGGTCACTGTAGAAGGAGATTGTTTGCTGGTTCATTTCAAGTGCATCATAGAATGTGTACAGCAGCTTCTCTATTGCTTGGCTATAGGTTGTTATTATAATGGCTGGAAAAGTGTTGCTTTGTGTGTGTGTGTGTGTGTGTGTGTGTGTGTGTGTGTGTGTGTGTGTGTGTGTGTGTGTGTGTGTGTGTGTGTGTGTGTGTGTGTGTGTGTGTGTGTGTGTGTGTGTGTGTGTGTGTGTGTGTGTGTGTGTGTGTGTGTGTGTGTGTGTGTGTGTGTGTGTGTGTGCACATACAATAAGGGATTCTCGTATTACTCTATATTCTTCTTCATAGTAATGCGGTGACATTAAAATGTAATGTTCTTAAGATAAAACATTTGCAGCCTTTCTGTTGCTGCATTGGTATATACTGGTTGAGGAGGAGAGTTTTAGTGTTATATTTATCACTGAACTTGTGTTCGCACAATTTTCGCTCTCAGTTTCGCTCTCGTAACGGATTATAGCTTCATAAAAAAATTCGCATATCCTAGTTCGGATGTTGGTTGGAAGTGTGTTTCTAATTTCGAATATTTCGCTGAAAAGGATCTTAATTTATTTTTAACTAGTTAATATTCCTAGTCCACTTCGTACCGTGATCCGTGTAAAGGCCGAGATATTTTACTGTTGTGACCTGTATTATGGCAGTTGTAGTACACGAGTGTTGTTCTCTAATATTGTTACAGTCTGTTTCCTGGCAAATTATCGACATTCCGATAAAAGGCGATTGAAGTTTGGAATTTTGAACTGGCATCATATGTGTCTTGCCTGTGTTGAAGAATTGTTGTGGAACCAGTTTGAAAGTCGATTTATATCTTCTTGTGCTTGTTCTACTGCTTTCTTAAGATTAGTGTGAGATAAAAAACGATCATCTGCATACTGAAGTCAATGGCCATTTATGGGCAGTGTATATGATGATGATGATAATTTTAATGCTATCATGTTATTAAATAAAAACGATTAAGATGCTTTGTTTTATAATCTGAATGCTTCTTCGACTTTCATATGCTATCCCCTGCGCAGTATCAAAATTGGTAGTTGATTTTATTGCAAAATCATTTTATAGCAGTCATTTTATTTTCCCAAATGTCTACCTTTATTGCTTATAATAATGCATTTCATCCTATACAGTACATTTGAATAAATAGCGTCTGAAAGTAAAACATGGCATTAGAAATCATATTATACACTTGCCTATTTTCTGACCTAATATTGTATTTATTTCCAAATATTCGCCATTATAACTGTTTTTCAATATAAATAGTGTCTATTTGAAAGTCGTTAACTGCTAGAATTCAATTGAAAAGTTGTCAATTGAATTGAATACTAGCAGGCATTCAGTTAACAACAACACTAACAATAATAATAATCACAATAATAATCTAGTATTTATTGTTGATTGTCTGCGTAAAATCGTAAAATTAGCAAACCGGATTGTGAGGGATAAAATATCATCTGTCAATAAATTTAAAGTATTCAAATATTGCACTCTGACATCATTAAATATAATTTACTATGTGCATACAATAATTACTGTTAAGTAAACAAAGGACCTTTCAGCAACTTCATAAGGCAATTATGGGACGAAGCTCTTTTGGTTGAACAGATCAAAGTTCGATTCCTGTCAAGGTAAGAAAGAAACATTTCTTTCAACTAAAGAACAGTTAGCCGTCTTAATACGGAGATAGGAGAATTTTCCTCCTAGAATCTTGAGTTTTTCACCTTAGATAACACACAAACCGGACAGCAAACACACCCAGCTTACAGAGAAAGTACATTCAACTCGTAGTTTAACTGATTTTGATCAGTAGCTTGTTATCAGCCAACGATAACAAGCTACTGTTTGACATAACTAAAATTTTAAATAGGCATATTTAATGTGAACGGGAAACGTAGGATTAAGAACACTTTTACTGATGAATACTTCACACCTTTTTGTCACAATTTGATCGATCTACGAAGGACTGTAAATCTATAGTACACATTGCCGTGAGAGCGCATCGAGGACAGATAATCAGAAAAACCTGCTCTGGAGATTCAATATGGCTGTTTTTCAAGCCACTTCACGCTTCTAGTAAGTAGAGTAGGAGCAGTCAGGACTATCCATTAGGCCAGCCAGGTCGACCTCAATTCTGATGGCGTTGCAATAGCTGAGGAACGCTGTGGCATTGGGGAAGTTGCTAAGGGTATGCTGGTGTCAAAAGAGCACCTTTTTTTTTTTTTTTACTTATTTTCGAAATTGTCAGATTAAAAAAGCGCGTAGTTGCAAATTTGTCAGGGTAACCAAAAACCTAGTTATTGATACTATGATGGAAAGTTTGAAAAATATAGCTGAACATCAATAAGTGCATTGCTGTAAAGGACTAGAGTAAGTCAAATAACAGACCAAGGTAGATCGATTATCACCTGAGAATTAAGATAAAGAGGAAAAGGGTTTTTCAGAGGATTTTGACATACAATGGGAGCTAGACTACAGATGAACTGACTGCTGTGGATAGATATAGCAAGATAACTTATGAGAATGAATGTACTGTCAAAGAATGCAGAAACCGGCAGAACGGCCTCAGGAAAGTGTGTCGTGTCTGAGTGAATGGGGAAAATAAAGAGACTCACAGTCTCTGTTGACCAAAATTCTTAATTGTTACTGTCCAGATATTTATAAAAGGACGATGGGACTGCTGTTTAAAGTTGGAATAATGCAATACAGATAAAGATTTTATCGGAATCGGAAAATGTTAATATAAAAAAGTTACTAGTCAACTAAATCACAGAAAATTAAACACAAGAAATATCTATCAATAGGTGATGCTTCCTGGTGGATTTCCAAAGAAGGCAGAGAAACAGCAATGCATTTTACTGCAGATAACAAGAAACGAATTAAAAACCTTCTAATGCCATTTTCATTTCGCGTTGCAGAAATGATCGGGCATTCATAAAAAGAAGTTTTATAATTACATATCTTTAATTTTCATAGCAGTTGTTTTGTAGACATTTTGTTCTGCCAAATTTTGAAATTAAACGCGTTCTCTTGGAAAGAAATGAGTATCTCTTGGAATATTTCTACCAAATTAAATATAAACCGATAGGTAGGTATTGAACATCATGCTATGATAATGTTCACTATCTATCTATACCAGGTATGAAAGTGTGATGCGCCAGGAGAGTATGCAGGAAATCTGAAAAATTGTTAAACAAATTTTATCAATAGTGTCCCAAAAACTGAACGAAATATTGCATAGACTCGAGAATTAAAATTTGCAAATCTTTCATACGAACTGAACCGGTGTTCAAGTATGGTTATCCCAGTGCCACATGGACAGCGATTTTCACTCCTGAATTAAATTCAGAATAAATAACTGCTATCGTTGGCACTATGGGCATAACTGATAATGAACACTACATGCTTATAGAATACAATTATTAGGAACAATATATTTATGGAATATGTGTAAGAGTTACGAATAAAATAAATCATATTAAAGGAGCAGAAAATGTACAAAAGTCCCGCCTTGAATTCAAGACGGGAGTGGACTTAAGGAAATATAGCCTTTGTCAAAGGAATGTTGTTAGCAGAAATAAATTGCGACGAGGCAGTTTGGGACGTAAAAGACATATGCCGGTAATAAGTCTGTGATCAAAAATGTATCGAACTCTTCATACAGATTTCGTTAAGAAATGGATTATTTACCAACAAATGGAATTAGAAAAGTTTTTTCTAATTGGGATAACAGCCATCACTCTGGGAGGAAGGTATAAATTGCAAAATTATAGTTCATTAACCAAAAATACCTTGCTGAAATTAATTCTAAAGCCTTACTACTAAAGTTTTACTATATTATACTATAGAATTTCCATTCCAAAACTGTTTAGTTTTCTCTCACATATATTGCGAGTGCAATCCATTAATTTATCACTAGTGTAACGTTGATATGCTTTACAAATAGAGTACAATTCTTACGTTATTGCTAGCTAGCACATACATTCAGTATCAAACTCTGAAATCTATGATATCGAAACTACTTGCCTGCGGGATTCCGAAGAGCTTCCTCGTGAATTGCAAGTGAATCGTAGGCGAGAAAGTGTCCGCTGATTATCACGATGCCGTCTTATACCTGTTCGTTTCTCACGTGATATCAAAGGGAAAAGATCAAATGCTCGCTGCGGATGTTTGTGTAGTGAGTGTAATAACGATGCGAGGCGGCAGATTGGATTATTGAAGTGATGCGATTTAAACTTGCTTCCGTTTCTCTATTTCCGGTAAAGCACTTGGTAAGGAAGATGTGGAAGATATAAAATGCTAATATCCTAAAAATCTTATCCATGTTAAAACTACGCGCCTTCTCCCACTCTCGGCAACATACTTGGATTCAAAGACATACATGTGTTCGAAAATTAGATTATAATTAAGTTACGGATAACTGATAAATAAAGTTATTTCACATATTAATAAATGAGAATTTAGTGAGAATATAATGAAAGCAGAAATAGGAAAACAAACAGTGAGATGTTGACGGAAACTTTGACATTTGTGATGATCTGAGCGGTATGGATTAACCTTCGGCTTAACAGATGGTGCACTGAATTTCCATGTGGGTGTTAGAAGAGAAGGTGTAGGTTAATGTCAAAATCGTCTGTGGTTCACGAGCAGCAACGCGAAGGGTTTATCAGGCATAGTGCATAAAGAACAAAACAACCAATCAGCGTGACATAAAGTATAAAATGTGCTACAGTCAAAGCAGAACAACAGGACACAATACTAGCAGTCTACCATTACTCAAATATGGACTCAGTAAAGTTGTTTCTTCAAACTCTGGTTCCTTTGCTCTGTACAAGAAGACAGGTCTAATCCCATCGCTCACCACATCAGCCAAAGAAGACAAAACAAACAAAAAACCCTGCAATAGCTGATAGAAAGCAAAAGAATAGTGAAAATAGGCACTCGAAGACTATGGAAAGTCATTGGATTCATCCTAGTTTGAATCAACCATCTAGTTGTACCGTACTATTGAAAAAAGACTTGAGACCAGGACATGAGGAATGCTTAACTGCATATCCAGCTTCATCGTTCTCTCGGGTCATGTGAACTCCTTTGCTGACTGATTTTTCATTTTCTAATAGATGCCTCGCATAAAGTATTCATTAGCTCCTCATCCGGCATGGGTGGCTTCTGGAATTTTATAACGACTATTTCTCGGCGCCATGGTCACGTGATCGGAAAACCCGAACGAATATTCGTGGAATTAAGCCAAACGAGCAGTTACTTGCTTTCCATATCCATTTCCATACCCGAATCCTAAACGGAGATATTTTGTTTTTAAACCGTATTATCGTTATCATCATTCCAGTATTAACATTAAATGGAATGATGTTGTGGTATCAATGGTAAATGCGAATCGCAATGATTTTCAAATCTGTATGTCAATCTTCATTACTGCTTACTCAAAACATGTTCCAGTGGTTCAAAGTATGTTGTTATGAAAGCAATTTAACCTTATCCCCTGTTAAATTTTATGGGGGTTATGTTGGCAACTTCCATTTTTTCGGAAACATAAGACATTCACTGTTTTTTTTAATGTTATTATTTGCATAATTTGAATTATTTGAATAATTATTCATAAGCTTCCTGCACATAAAAAGACCCCGTAGTCTAGTCGAGAGGAGGAATACCTATTATTTTATATTACTGTTTTTAATTATTTTATTGTCATTAATGATTTATTTTAGAGAATATTCAAGTTATCGTTATGGCTAATATCAACTGCTGATAACTGGTTTTCTCTTCACCTCCGGGAATTGAAGAGTTAGTGAATTCTTTGCTGTTTTAAGGATACTTGTGATATAAGACTGAATGATATATGCACGTAAACACAAGAAAGATATTTAATTAACCAAATATTTCGGTCTGGAAATAGTAGACGATCCTCAGTGGTATTACAAGAACAGTTTTTTTTTAAAAATACAAGCTAGAATACTAACAATAGATCGTTAAAAATAGAACACGCTGCGTGATGTTATATCACGCAGCGTGTTCTATTTATGAAACGGAATATTTTGAAGTAGAGACATGATTGAAAAAAAAATTAATGAGTAATCTTGATTAGACTTTCCCAGATTTTTGATATAGATATACAGTCATTACGATTCAGGTTGGGACGATGGAGCAAGATCTCCACGCTTTAAAGAAATATGATTTAACAGCTACTTATTCACCTATTAAGAAATTGTCTTCTCATTTTCCTTCTCCTAAAGAGACAAACGCTCAACTTTATCTCTTCCTGGAGTTTATCAAATTCCTTGCAACTGTGATCTCTCCTATTTTGGACAGACTGGATGTTCTCTTGAAAAAAGAATCCAAGAACATGAATCCTCCATTCTTCACAACAAGCCTGAAAAGTCTGGATTGGCTCAACACGGGATTGAAACTGACCACAGCATCTTTTGGTTCAGGACTCGCCTCTTACATAATCCCGTTATAGGTTCGAACGTTTGTTCAAGGAAAGCGTGGAGGTCTTGCTCCCTCGCCCCAACCTGAATCGTAATCACTGTATATCTATATCAAAAATCTGGGAAAGTCTAATCAAGATTACTCATTAATTTTTTTTTTCAATCATGTCTCTACTTCAAAATATTCCGTTTCATAAATAGAACACGCTGCGTGATATAACATCACGCAGCGTGTTCTATTTTTAATGATCTATTGTTAGTATTCTAGCTTGTATTTTTCAAAAAAAACTGTTCTTGTAATACCACTGAGGATGGTCTGCTATTTCCAGACCGAAATATTTTGTTAATTAAATATCTTTCTTGTGTTTACGTGCATATATCATTAGTGAATTCTTATAATCTATACCTTTCTTTTTGTATCACTCTTCGTTAATTGTTTTCTAAATAATCTTTTTTAAAAAAAGTTGAGATTACCCTTCATTTTACCGTGCATGATCTCAATGGCAAATCTACTTATCAAAAAGAAATGGCGTGATGAATTTATGAATGTCAGACTACTTGAATATAAACCACGATTCTTAAATGATATAGAGATTCATAATCCTCAGTTTGAATGATAATTAACGAGTTGGAAATAAATAATTCCGTTTTTTATATTACTTAAAATGCACAAATGTACCAACATAAATCACCACACTTTGTAATTTCTGACTTTACAGTTTAATAAAAGTTTTATACGCGAAGTTCATGTGATCGAAATTAAATTAGTTTTCGTTTGGTATTAAACTGACTCGTGTTCCGATTCTATTCTTGCTACGAACAATAAATGGTTCTTTATTCAAGTGAAATAAGAGAAAAAAGAAAAGTTTTTTAATATTTAATTTAACATCTTTACTGCTTAATCTTAATTTTTAAAATGAACGTTCCAAAGATAAAACAGTGGGATTTTTTCCCCTCTTGTTGATATAATTAGCGGATTATTATTGATTGATTACCGCCAAGCATATAAGAGTATGAGGCCAGTGTATTACATCTTTAAAACGCGTGTGTTCTTCTGGGTGGTTTGTTTGTTGTGCAACCTGGAATTTTTCGAAGGAAAATCTCTTTCACCTCCGTACGACACCGTATATAACTGAATTCGTATATAGCTGAATTGTGTTTGTTATTTTTGGTATTACAAAGAATTTGTGACAGATTCATAACATACTAAATATATCCAGACTTTTTTATTTATTTCTATTTATTTATATATCCATACGTACGGTTTGTATCTGAATGCTGGTTGTCAACTGCTTTTACACACTTATAGATCAGCACTTAGCGATGAACCATGTAAAATAATATGTTGAAATGTTACTCAAGATGATTATTGTTCATATGTAAATATGTGAGATCCAAAATAATAATAGTGAAAGATCATTTGATTCAAATGCATTGTAACCTCAAAGGGGATACTGCAAAATATACGGATGTACTTTTGATATTTTTATTTAATGCCTAACTGTTTTCACAATAACACCAAAACACGTGGATTAAGTAAATCGTTCTAATTATTTTGCAAAAACACATCGCAAATCAGACTAGTTTACAAACAACGGTCGGCAATTGTGTGGTCGTTGGTTACGAAGCGGTTTTATTTACATAACCCTCGGAGCATCAACATCGGCTCCAGTCGCGCTGATGGATGGCGGTGAATTTGATTTGAAAGTTCGAAAATATTATTATAATATAATTTGAACTATTTGGTATTCTGCATTTGAATAAATAAGTGATTAACAAAGAAAAGAAATAACATTATTTACATATCTTATATCTTCAACTGTAGAATATTTTTTCTTGAGTTGAGTGAATCAGTGTCTAGATTTTTTTTTTATATTTTTCGATTGTGTGTTTCAGTGTTTCCCTCCCTGTTCTGGGCCCTGTGCCTATGAACCGCTGTTGCACCTATCCAGTTTCGGCTCTGTGTGTGGTGAGCAGGTGTGATTGGATGGGTGTGTATGTGAGTCTGCTTAAAATACTTATATTCATTTCAAGTAGATAATTTATTTATGGTGGATGTTTCTTTATGTTCGCAGGTGGACTAAATTACTATCTTAACATCTCAGCAATGCCTACACCATATTTTGCATATAACGCTATCACCAGAGACGTTAGTCTTCAAATTCATTTAATTCGAGGGTGTGTGTGTGTGTGTGTGTGTGTGTGTGTGCGCGTGCGTGCGTGTGTGCGTGCTTGTGTAGAACATTTAGAAAATACAATATTGCTCTTAAATAGAGCAATACAGCATTGCTGTATTTAAGTAAAAATAGCAATGTGAACAAAAAGTGCATCTCTCGATAAAGAAAGTCTACAAAATGATGTAACATATTCTCTCGTTTATCCAGCAATACGAAAGTTAAAAAAAAAAAAGGAATGAAGCCACTTTACTTCCATATTTTCCGTGAACAAATAACATTCACGAGCAATAGCCGTGGAAGCAAGTAGCTTTCAAGTATCTGAGAGGAAAGATGAAAAGTACACTTTTATGATATTGTGTGTAGAAATGAACGTAAAAAGATTAATAACACGTGTCTTGATTAAAGATACCAAGAAATTGTATACTTGTTTTAATCCATTATCCAAGTGTAAGCAAACAAAGTTTGCGCCTGAAGTATCTTTCAGGACTGGGGCAACTCGTGGCAAAGATGGACTAACTTCTCACCACATGCCTTACTATCCCATAATGCAAAGCACATCTCCTTCCGGACATGTATAATGTATTATGGGACGAGTCACTACCCAGACCGGTTTCTACCTTTATTGAGGTCTCTCCAGTGGGAGCCAGACCCAGAGGTGATACCAAAGTTGAAGCAATGCAGAAGTTATATTTCCATATACGAGTTGCCAAAAGGTATCACACCTTATTCTTAAAATACTCTGGATTAGAGATGGATAGTTTTTCACTTGGTTATATTATAAATAGAAGTCGAAACCGGTCCGGGAGTGACCCTTCCCATAATGCATAGCATTATGCATGTCCGCAAGGAGACATGCTTTGCATTATGAGATACTAAGGCAAGTGATGAGAAGTTATGTCACCTTTGCCACGAGTTGCCCCAGTCCTGAAAGATACTTCAGGTGCAAACTTTGTTTGCTTACACCTGGATAATGGATTAAACCATGCATATAATTTCTTGATATCTTTAACGTATGATATAACCAAGTGAAAAACTTTCAACAACACGTGTCTTGTTTAGAATTTGAGTGAAATCATATTATTTTTTTTCTCCATCTCCCTTAAAACGAGCGATTAATGAGTCTCTCGTAATGATGGCACAAACTGAGACTAAATTTTCAGTGCTCATTTAGTCAACAAATATCTTCTACATTCCACATATACGAAAAAAAAAAGAAAAGAAATTCCCTAGAGAAGCTCGATATAGGAGGAGCGACTGTGTTCCTTTGATTTTAAGGATTTATGTTCAAATGGGAACATAAATGTTCACATGTTCAACATTCATGTTCAACTCTGTAAGGTGAAATATTCATTTCACCTTACAGAGAGTTAGCTGGTTTCTTATGGAGTTAATAGAATTGTTTCTCTCAGAGGGCTCCTTTCATCCCCGTAAAACAAACAAACAAACAAACACGTCTCCAGAATACGCTCATTAAGCAATATCATTGAGCAGATAACTGCGACAGTATTAACTACTCTATACAAACAAATCGCTAGGAAGTAACAAGCCACTGACTTTACCCTACTATAGTATAATAAATTATTATTATAATGGGTTACTCCATGGAGTCCTTAGACTCCTGAGGGAGGACCTAAACATAATGCCAAGCACAATCCAACATTCACGCAGTGTGTATATTTACACTGTGTATCACGCAGTGTAAATATGACTTCAAAGCATATTTTGCTTTGAAGTCATCACGATCATGGCACCATAACAGACTCTGGCAACCTATTCCACCCATTCACCACTGTCAAAGAAAAAGCTCAACTCCTAACATCCCTGCTAACTACACTCTTGCCCAGTTTCACAGGATGGCCCCTAGTTCTCCCACCATCGCACCTGTTGTGAAAACTTTCCTCTGAATTAATCTTGTAAAACTCTTTAGTAATTTGCATGTCTCAATCATATCACCACTTTCCACTTGTTAACCAATTTCTGTAACTTACAAATTTTCAATCTGTCCTGATAAAGTCATTCTATAGACCTGCTAACTATCTCGGTCACTTGCTTTTGGACCCTCTTCACCTCCCTCCTCATGCCCAAGGCGCTATAAAGAGATATAATAACCTGCTTGTCTCTGCTCGTCAGGATATTTTTAAGTAACCAAGTAATCCGATGAGCTTCTTTAGCCACTTTTGAAATACTCCTAAACTTTGACTTCATATCCACTAACATTACTGGCTTCATCAATTCCTGGAGCACAGTTCCGTCAATGTACTACATAACTGATAATCTTTTTACCGCAACCTTACCCTTAGCCACATTAAACTGACACCCATTGTCCTTTGTCTAAAATACCACTCTATCTGAATCATCCTGTAAAATTTTAACATCATCTGTATTAATTATTGCCCTATCCAATTTTGTAGCATCGGCGAACAACTAAATAGTTCCTATTCGCTCCTTAACATTTGTCTCTTAATGAATTTAAATAACATCCTCGTAATATTATTAAATTGAAAATGAAAAAGTAAACTCTTTTTAAAAAACTATAAAGGGGGCATTTTACTTACTTTTCTGATTAATTTTATCCGTTATCGTTTATAAAATCATTTTAGTGGAAATCTCGAAGAAAGACAGACAGAGAGAGAGAGAGAGAGAGAGAGAGAGAGAGTTTTCTTTTCAGCCGGCGAGCACACAGTCCAGATTATGTAATGTCTACATGTGTTCGCAGGTGTATTACCGACTAGAGAAAATATTTCCCTTCCACATCTTCCTGTTATTCTCTAGCTTCCTGAGACTTGGATGCAGACTTTATTTATTCATATAAATAATGCAATTTTCTAAGTAACCTATGTCTAAAAAAGAGACAGAGGAGTCAATTAGTATTTATTTATTTCATATTTGTAATTTATTTATTTCATATTTGTAATTTATTTATATCCAATTGTTTACATTTTTTTTTCATTTCTAGGATTATGGATTGCCAGAGAGTTACATGTTCATTTGTGTATAGTACATGGAGATGGATATAAAGTTGCTGAAGCGGATAAGAGGATGGTTGATGGAGTGATATCAGAAAATAGTTTATTCAGGAGCGGAGTTCAGTAGCAGGCCTGCGACTAGTAACGTGCTACAGGACTCCCTTCTGGCCGCTACTATTTTATTTTACATTAACGATATACACCTTCTAATCTAAACATTGCAAATAACATCACATGAAGCATTTTTATCATTGCTCGATATTTGCTATGCTTCAAGTCCACAAATTCAATCCTTCGTTTCTGATCTCTTCTTACTTTATGATTTCCTATCCTGATTTCGTATCCGCTTCCAATTATTGAGGTGTCGTTCCTTTTATCGGACAGCGCATATAATTCAATTCTATGTCTTTGTCGTTGAAGTATGGAGTGACTATGTTTCTATACTCCTGATTTGAATTCTGTCTTGTTAGCATATTGTTTGTACTCTCTCTCTCTCTCTCTCTCTCTCTCTCTCTTAGAATAGAGGCTGTTCTCAAGCCAGCTGGTCAAAACAAATTAGGATTACTGCAAGCTTTGCTAGTGCCATATATATTGAAATTAATACTGTTATATAAGGTTCTTGAAATGAATAAAAATTTTGCAACAGAACATTGGCAAGGGCAGATGTAGTTTCTCGTTTGTTATCGAGAACAGACTGCAAAACGGATTCAATATTTTTATAAATATATAGAGATGATTTTTTTTTCACATTTAATTAACACCGCAAAAATTTGATCGTGATAGAATATAATGATAAAATTTGTACTGAACTTATCATAACCTGTCAGTCTTCAATATATATGAGATTACTGATTACCGAAAAGGGGAAATTTTTTACAATCAAGACCATTATGGAATGATTCATATATATGAATCATAATGACATGATAATGAATGATCCCTACATATTTTCTCTCCTCTAGATCCCTCTGTAACATTTTGCATAAAGATTGAGTGTTGTAGTACATTTCACAAATTGTAATATTTTAAACTCTTAAGGTGCTAACAAACGCATAGAATGCGCTTGTTAGCACCTTAAGGCTTCCAAGTGGAGTTTGATAATCCGAGTATTTGAAATGTAGTAGCTGAATTTTACAGCCATTACAATATACACAATCTCCTTCTGTACTCAACGGCTCATTACATCCATTACAGGACATCTTTAGGCGTTCTGATGTGGCCTTGACTGGACAAATAATAATAATAATTTTTTTGAAGTCATAAACTTTATTATTCATACCTACTTATTTACATTATGTACAAGTATACTTATCACTATACAAGTACTTTCACATAAGTTATATGCATCTGCATTATAATCTTATGAACAATGAAACTTGACACTTTTACAACTTTACAATTCTGTACATTTCGGTACAATAACTTTGTATGACTTTACTTCCACTTTTTATTACCTCTCAGAGAATGACATATATTTTATAAATAATATTTAGGCAACAGTGCTATAATTTCTTACGCTACACTTTTCACTCTTAATATCTTTATAATTTGCAAATGAATAATGCATAATTAATGACATCAAGCAGGGTCTATCATCAGATTTGCAATTGTTTGCTGATGATGCGAAGATAGGCAGGGCAATCAGGAATGCTACTGATATTCAGCAATTACAAAATCATTTGAATAGACTGGAAATCTGGGCAAACGAAAATGGCTTTCAGTTTAATGTTAGTAAGTGTAAAGTTATGCACTTTGTGATCAGAGTTCCAGCGCATATTATATTAGCTGGGTTATGCTACAAGAAACTGAAGAGGCAAGGGATCTTGGGGTATTAGTGGATAAGAATTTAAAGTTCAAAGGTCACATAGCAAAAGTTGCAAATAACAACTCAGAGAATAATTGCTATGTTGAAGCGAACCTTGACATGTAAGGATAAGGAAGTAATTTTGCCTCTTTATAAGACTGATAAGACCACACCTGGATTACTGTGCACAGATTTGGTCTCTCGGGTTCCAAGGGGGATAAAGAAGCCGTGAAAAGGGTGCAAAGAAGAGTTACAAAGATTATATCCGGATTATGGGATTTAGATTATGAGGACAAATTGCGAGTATGTGGATTGCAGACTCTGGTTAACAGGAGAAAGAGGGGTGATATGATAGAGGTCTATAAACTTTTGAATGGGTGTTATAGCATTTCAAATGATGAAATTTTTCGTTATATGCAAGGCGGGGAGAGAACACGGGGGGGCATCCATGGAAGTTAAGGTTGTTCTCAGTCAAGAAAGGGGTAAGAGCTAGGTTTTCTCCCAGAGAGCAGTGAGGTGAGTGAGTGGAATAATTTGCACTTAGGGGTAGTGAGTAAATAGTGAGTATTCTAGTGTAAATGAATTTAAGGGAAGGTATGATAGCTGGGTGGGGTAATTTACAGCCTCCCTCGATGAGTCCTTGACTTCCTGTATAATAATAATAATAATAAATATAATAATAATAATAATAATAATGTGGAATTCATATAACAGTATAACAACGAGCACAGTAATCGTTTGCCAATATAGTTCACAGTTACAAAAGGTAGTTAATATGATTACATGCTGCATTTTACATTTTGTTATATATATATTTCCCCTTTTTTATTTGGCAGAGTGTTATTATTATACGGCTATTCACATCTTATATATTCGGTTTAGTACAGAATATTATATGATAATTTTTTATCACAGTTTATTACCTTTCAGAGAAATTACATGAGTGTAGGTTACATTTTGTTACATGTTATTATAATTATTATGATTAGGACAATGTAATATTATAATTAATGTTAAAATTAATAGTAATCCTAACAAAAGCTAACCCATGCTTCGAAGTAGGTGGGATTGACTCGCCTCACTCAACCACACGTAATCCTTATGACCAAAGAAGCAGATTAGGTAATAAAACAGTTAGTAAAGTATACAACAATAAAGAAGATACTTTATTGATATTATTACATAATATTATCACATAATAATACTGATTATTATGTGATAATATCATTAATATAATACTCTTATGTAACAAGAAAAAATAATGTAATAAATTATTACTTTTTCATTAACTTGCAATAGATTGTCAGAAAACTCACATTTCTAGCACACATTCGTCAACTAAGAGAAAAGTGCAAAAGAACATTGAATCTCCTTCGCATCTATCCTCTACTGCAGCGCTTCCCAAACTGTGGGCCGCGGCCCCCTTGGGGCCCGTAGGTTTTGTTGAGGGGAGCCGAAATAATGACAACAAATTTAAAATGTTTTAAGACTAAGTAGATTTTTTTTATTTTAAAAGAAACGTATTTAACTTTTATTTATTATTTCTTTTTTGTTATTTTTTATATTTTAATGGAAAAATTCATACATTGGTGTTGATTCACAAACTTTGCTTCCTGCGTATTTCGGCGCTTAATGAATATTAGTAAATATTTCTTATTGATATGTTTCATTTCAAAGCAGTGGTTAATTGTATTTACTTCGAATGCTCTCCAGGGAAGCTCCAAATCTTCCTGTCCCTTTCATCACGCATTCAATCAGGGACTGTTGATATTGACTTTATATACATATCAAAACTCGTTTTATATTATCACTGTCATCCGAGCTAGTTTTCTGTTACCAATAAAAGTTTCGCATTTATACTTCACACATGAAAAAAAGCTTAAACAAGTTCATGTGGGAAGATAGTAACTCGCTTTGCAGTGGTAAACAACGCCCCTCCCTAACAGCCACTATACTGCAGAGGCAACAAAACCAAGTACTTTTATTATGCCAGTGAATAAGGTATGAGAAGTCTGTGTAATATATTTCTCAATAAATATTTAGTTAGATACTGTGTTTGCCCATATGTTGCATGGGCAAACACAGTATCTAACTAAAAACTATTGTTATTAATTAAACGTGTGTGAGTTCGATTTCCCAAGGCAGCAATAAAATTCAACCGAACGTGTTAAAATTCGTGAAAGTGTTAAAACTAAGTAATATATATAGATATATAATGAACGTTATGGCAGTTTCACATATATGGAATTCGGTTGAAGAGAGTTAGCATTTCAACTCAATTGTCAGCTATGCTTTTATCTTTCGGTTGCGCGATCTTTTGTTAATACCGCACCAATCATATGCACGTTTTAATAACCTGCCTTTGCTGTCTGTTTCGCGTTAGGCTTAAATACCATAAAGGGAGAAAAGTCACAAAAGAGAAAAATATTCCTGGTCTGGGGATTCCCTTATTCAGGTAATATTCACTAATTTCATGTTATCAGTCTGTGGTGTGCCAGTATCGGTAAATGGTGATATTATTTGATCTAATCTACGTTAAAAAATTTAACCCTGAGATGGATAAGTAGCTGATAAAAAATAAAAAAAAAATCCCGCGAACAGTCAGAAGAAGCAGAAACAGACTCAAAAAAAAAAAAAAAAAAAAAAGGACAGTATTTCATATTTTACCAGAACAGCCCGCATCGTCTTCAGAACCAAACAGTAAGAGGCAAAAAATGTAATATATGCATTTGATTTTTGCAATATTCGCTGTATATGTTTTGTATTGAATATATATACAATAAATATTATAATAATATATCTCTTTATTACGATTTTTTTCGAAGGGGGGGCCGTGAAATATTTTAATTTTTGCAAAGGGGGCCCTGACATCAAGAGGTTTGGGAAACACTGGCCTATAATATAAGGTGGGATGATTAATGTTTCCCAAATCTTCGGAAGTTTAAAGCAACCGTATTTATTTAGATTTGGTTGATTTCTGAGAGCCGCTGCAGATTCTAAAAATAGTCTATCTTTTTGAATTTGCTTTGGTGGAGCATGGTGGTTTTTTCCCAAGAGATCCTATGGATCGTATCCAAGACATGGTCAGCCAGGCCTGACCGACTATAGTCGTGGTTGCAGATGTATGATTTGTGTTCTTCTAGGCGGATGGTTGCTGATCTACCTCTCTGTCCAAAGTACATCTGCTACATGAACAGGAACATGAACAGGATACTTTATAAACTCCAGGCACTGAGAGAGGAGGGAGTTGATCTTTAGAGTCACCCACGTGGTTAGCTTAGTATCGTGTGGTATTTGTGTATATGTTACATTAGCTTTTTTGTAATCCTTGAAGATATCTCAGTGACTGAGACGAAATATAGGAAGTACTAAAATCTGTTTTAATCCTTTCTGTGTGCTGTATACAATCCATTAAGCCTCCAATATGATGTCCTCATAGCACTTAAGCCTCAACACATGGATTCTAATCATTCATGGAGAAGAAATAGCAATCAAATCTAGACAGTACGGTAAGTCGAAACTACGACTATCTAGGCAACTAAATAGGCGGCTTGCTTTTTTTAAAAAGATGTTGGGATACAAGAGTGATACCCAACTGCATTGGGTACCACTCTTTAAGCTAAAGAGTGATTAAGCTAAAGATCAATTTTCATTCAAAAAAAGCCCTCCACATATATAACCACGCCAGCTTTGCACTGCTGCTCACGCCACCCTCTCTATGATGAATGCCGCCATTGGCTCCTTACAATCACAGCTCTTCGCGGTACTTAACCCTGAACTTTGGTCCATTCTCTCTGGCATTAATTAATTAAGAAACAGTTGTCTCTTAATTACGCCCCAAAAATAAAATCTCTCCCAGATCACCCTACATGGAATAGTATCTTCTCTCTGCATTGGGAAGCTCAATATCACACACATCAAACTGCCATACATCCTTTTGGTATGCGTATTAAAGAAACTGTGCAAGCTGTTAGTGTAAATGTTGACAACATTAGCTATACTAAACATAACAGCATTCCTCCTTGGCATGTTTGCACACCATCCTGCAACCTCTCACTTTCACACAGTGTCACTTTCTCACAGTCTCTTCAGTGGGAGCCAGGCCCAAGCTTGGGCCTGGCTCCCACTGAAGAGACCTCAATAAAGGTCGAAACTAGTCTGGGTAGTGGTCCTTACCATAATGCATAACATTATACATATCCGCAAGGAGATGTGTTTTGAAATATGGGAGATACTGAGATAGGAGTGATGTTAGCTTGCTCCACCTTTGCAAGGAGTTTCCCTGGTGTTGTACCACCTTAACCCGGTCCTGAAGATACTTTCAGGCGCTAACTTTGTTTGCTCACACTTGGATAAAGGATTAAACTAAATTTATTATACTCTAACCAAGTGAAAAATAAACTTTAAACTCATCAGTGTTCCTTTTAATGTAATGGCATATTGAGGTCTTCTACGGATTTTATTTGTCTTAACATATTGTGTATTTTTAAGGAATATTTTGCTGTCTCTTCTCCATGTAAACTATGGAGAAGAGACAGCACACCACCCAATTTAAATTAATAAATAATAATAAAATAAATAAAACAAACAATAAAATAAAATATAACAACAATAATAATAACCTTCGATACGAGTGAATTGAACAATGACCTCCTCAACATCTATAAATGGGATGAAGACAACTTTGTAAATTTCAATGGAAAAACAAGCAAATAAACAAACAAAAAATCAATCCTGCTTTATTATCCACAAGGAAAATCCTATATCACTCCTTCTCATTTTTGATAATATTGCAGTTTCCTTTCAAGATCAACTTTCTCTTCTTGGGTTGACCGTCACATCCAGTTTATCCTGACACAAACATATTACTCACATAGCCTCCTTAGTTTCTAAAAAGCTTGGTGTTCCTTTCTATTCTAAACATTACTTTCTTCCTCTCAGTTCCTAGCACTCTATAAGTCTCAGATCAGTCCAACTTTGGAGTAGTTATGATATTCAGAAGAGGGCAATCTGCTTAACAGACTCCCTTCACACACTTTATCATACGCGCTCTGTTTCAGCCTCTGCTTTTTCTACCTGTAGAAATACTTTCACGAGCATTGCTCCTCTGAATTGGCTGCTACAATTCCTCCACTTTCTTTTAGTCACAGAAAAATTAGAGTTTCTGATCACTGGTGTGGAAAAAATCTCCACACTGGTGATTAGAAACATATGATCAGGCTACATTTTCTCCTTAATCACTTGTCCACACATGGCGCTGTCGTATTATAGGTCTAATGACCTTTCATGTGTGTGTGTGGTGGGGGGGGTCAACATAAAAAAAATGCATATTAGCAGAGTATACCACCCGACGCAGAGTTTCCGTTTCGTCTAGTTTTAACCCTTAATAGTCTTGGTTTTAACCACTTTTAACGTTTTATAGTTCTAGTTTTAAATTACCACTATTTAAAACTTATGTCAACACTGATTAAAACTAGTAGTAAGTACTCCTTCTAATATCTGGCAACTGTGCACATCCCCCTGAGATACTAAGAAGTATCCTACATCTGAGGTTGTCAGTAAATTAATTAGCTATTTTGTATAACCCTCAATAGATTTCGGTAAATGTATTAAACAGCAACGACAATACGTTTACTTCTAGATACGGCCAGTAGCTAAATTTATTAGCAATGATATGCGTGTTGTGCGTTGTACGTGTTGACTTCTTATATTCCTATACATGTTTTTGAGAACGTATCTAGATGGCAGTAGGAATAATGCAAATCAGTTTTAATGACTTGGAATGATCTTCAAATAAGGTCACACTTTTAGGGGAATTGACTAGAGTCAAACATCTAAACAAATCTTTCGAATTCTTCGTATCTCCTTGCATCATAAAATCCAACTCTTTTCTTTAAAGTTTCAGTTTTTCTGATTTGAAAATAGCAAAAAAATTATCTTGAAATTGTAAATGTAAAATTTAATGTATTCATTGTTTTTTAATTGCGGGTAACGTGAAATGATTTTTAAATGCAAAGCCTGATTCCAATTCGAGTATGTGGAGTGTGTTTAAGTTAAAGATCGAATAAATAACACAAGAATATGGAAGAAACTTTAAATAAATACTTTAATGGAAATCGAAACTGCCTTTCTCATAGTATCATCATAACGATTATTATATATTTATTAACTCTAAATAAGTAAAGAAAAATAATATTAAAAAGTTGAAACCACCGTTTAAACTGAATGCGGAAGCGTTGAGAATAAACCAGTTTCCCATTAACGATACATCGTCTGATTATGAGCTACTTCTGAATGTTGTTTGTTCCAAATGCTGCTTGTTCGAGAAGAAGTAAGGGAACATACTTTCTATGTGTTTTTCAAGTGTGTTTTGAGGAATAAACGACAGAGAATGTCGCGGCTTTCATTTCACTATGGGCTGTCTTTATTAGAAGATCAAGACCATTGTATAATGAAAACAGTGGAGAAATGAAAATTACTTGAGAGTCTTACTTTGCTACAAATGTCTATTTTCAGGCTGAATATCGCAACACTGAATATAAGAAGAGAAAGACATCATTTCGACTACAGCACCCCTTTGAAATAACAATTTATCAAAAATCAATTGTGTTAATGTAATTTGAATTGCTTCAAGTAGTAGTCCAGCCACTAGTGACAAGATCAAGATCAAGATAAGATAAGGAATCGTGACGTGATTGGTTGTTGAGCTGATGACGTCATTGTGGGCGTGAAGTCAGGAGATTGGAATGTTTGGAATTTCCCTGGGGGAATATGTGTCAGTGACGTGTGTTCTTGTGTTTTGGTTCGCGTATGGAATTATGGGTGATGGTAGAGATAAGGGATTCCTGTTGTGATTGGTGGTGCACTAGTGACAAGATCAAGATCAAGATAAGATAAGGAATCGTGACGTGGGTGGGTGTTGTTTTGAGATGTAGATAAATGACGTCATTTGTTGTTGTAAATAAGTGACGTCATTTGTTAGTTGTAAATAACTGACGTTATTGTTTTGAATGGAAAGGAAGATATATTAGAGATAAGGATTCGTGTCGTGATTGATGGTGCACTAGTGACAAAATCAAGACCAAGATAAGGAATCGTGACGTGGGTGGGTGTTGTTATGCGATGTAGATAAGTGACGTCATTTGTTAGTTGTAAATAAGTGACGTTATTGTTTTGAATGGAAAAGGGAGATATATTAGTGGATAAGGAATCGTGTCGTGATTGGTGGGACACTTCTGAAAAGATCAAAATAAGATAAGGAATCGTGACGTGGATGTTTGTTATTATAGATTTTGGAATGTTTGGAATTTCGCTGGGCTCTCGTTTGTCAGGGACATCACGTGGTGTATTTGGTTCATTTATTGCCTTGTGGGTGATATTTAGAGATAAGAATCGTGATGTTATGTGTTTGGAAATTTCTGGGGAACATATGTCTCTGTGTGATATCACATGGTGTTTTGGTTTGGCTATGGAATTGTGGGCGATGTTTTTGAGAATATCTTGGAATTTTCCCAGGGTGATACACATCCGTCATTGTCGTCATGTTTTGTTTGGTTGTCTAGTCTATTGATGGCTGTACTAATTTTCCATTACATTTTGGGGTATTACTTTCCTGTTAAAGGTGGGAATTCTTAGAGAAAGTCGTGATGGCGGCAGTGTTTCCAGCTTTTTTGAATAATTTAATTATATGATGGTGTCCCCGCCCCCCCACATATTAGACATGAAAACTCGCTAATGTATCCATGTTGATACTCTAATATATACCCTATGAATATTCTTATAAAAAACTATTCAGTGTTAGAATTATGCCTACCAAAACATTCGAGCAGGGATTATTGAAATTACAAATATCAACTGTTATGTTCAAGTTAAAAAAAAATTAACTTACATTTCTTTCCAGAATGGAAACATCTTGGTACTATCTAGGTTTTCTGATAATTCCAAATTGTTGATTTTTAACATATATTCACAGAACACAAACACAAGTCTGAAAATGCAGTTCACTTTTTCATTATAGGTTACTGTGGCTAACATCTATTCACACCACATAAACACACAAAACATACGAGTTGAAAGATATTTCTGTAAATAACCAGAAAAGCTAGTTGACTACTAAATCTAGATTACTCTCCCATTGGTTCTCTATATTAATTCTTTCCCACAGTTGCTCATGCTATGATTTCCCAACCTTGTGGGAAAGCCTATGCACCGTTTAGTTTACGGTAAGTGTTATTTCCGGTTTCGAATTCCGCATGCTGTTAGAGTATGGAATTCTGACAGGAGAAATTATTATTATTATTTTTTTTTCAAACTGATTGATTATTTTCTGTATTCTACTTTTAAAATTCATATTCTAACAGAAAAACTGAGCAAAAGTAATAAATATATAAAATGTATGTGAATTAATTTTCCAACACTGCAGATTTCTCATTAAGTCTTATCTTAAAGATATCTCTCTTATCTGGTCGCCAATTTGTTGTACCTAGGTGAGAAATCGTGTGAAATATACTACAGAAATTTACTAATTAATAAAATAATTTACTACAGAAATTATTTCTGTAGTAAATTAATGCTTACATTTATTTTTTTAAAAAAATTTTACCTTCAATTCCTTGTGCTCTTAACCTATTTCTGTAACTGGAATTTATTTATTTTATTTATTTTTTCTTTTAGCATTAGTAATGTTAAGTAACAGATATGAGACAAACAAGGTTTTGAATTCTCCGCAGCGTTTTTCTACAGCAATCTTTTTAATAGTTTTAGTAAGGTGTCGTTGGTTTAAAATATCTAATGGCTCTGTAAAATAACCACTCTAACAGTATTGTGACTTTTCAGGTGAAATCTTCTCCACTAAAATTCTGACTATTAATTTAATACCCGATTATTCCTTTTGCTTCCAAGAGTTGACAATTTCATTAAATATTTGAGGACTTTCTCTAAGAATTCCCACCTTTAACAGGAAAGTAATAGGAAAGTAATACCCCAAAATGTAATGGAAAATTAGTACAGCCATCAATAGACTAGACAACCAAACAAAACATGACGACAATGACGGATGTGTATCACCCTGGGAAAATTCCAAGATATTCTCAAAAACATCGCCCACAATTCCATAGCCAAACCAAAACACCATGTGATATCACACAGAGACATGTGTTCCCCAGAAATTTTCAAACACATAACGTCACGATTCTTATCTCTAAATATCACCCACAAGGCATTAAATGAACCAAACACACCACGTGATGTCCCTGACAGACGAGGGCCCAGCGAAATTCCAAACATTTCAAAATCTATAATAACAAACATCCACGTCACGATTCCTTATCTTATTTTCATCTTTTCAGAAGTGTCCCACCAATCACGACACGATTCCATATCCACTAATATATCTCCCTTTTCCATTCAAAACAATAACGTCACTTATTTACAACTAACAAATGACGTCACTTATCTACATCGCATAACAACACCCACCCACGTCACGATTCCTTATCTTGGTCTTGATTTTGTCACTAGTGCACCATCAATGTATATCTTCCTTTCCATTCAAAACAATAACGTCAGTTATTTACAACTAACAAATGACGTCACTTATTTACAACAACAAATGACGTCACTTATCTATATCTCATAACAACACCCACCCACGTCACGATTCCTTATCTTATCTTGATCTTGTCACTAGTGCACCACCAATCACAACAGGAATCCCTTATCTCTACCATCACCCATAATTCCATACGCAAACCAAAACACAAGTCACTGACACATATGCCCCCAGGGAAATTCCAAACATTCCAATCTCCTGACGTCACGCCCAGAATGACATCATCATCCCAACAACCAATCACGTCACGATTCCTTATATTATCTTGATCTTGACACTAGTGACCGGACTACTACTGCTTTAGGAAGCGAATAATATTCATTCTGTCAATACATTTAAGTTGAATCACATAAATTTACTGATGTTAATATTACAAAAGTCAATTTAGATGATACCTCACGATGTTCTTACTAAGTATATTATGAAAAAAATAAAAGCAGAGTGCATTTAGCTTATTGGATGGACTATTGAACCATATCCTACATAATCGGTTATCTTTTAAAGAATAGGATTCAATACTCAAGACCTTCCTAAGAATATAAGAAGTGATTCTTAGGATCATTCGTAGGTATTCGACATATTTGCATTTTTTTTTTGTATTCTCATTATAATACACCGAATTTCTTATTGTCATGTGTGCAATGAGGATTATACAATTAAGCACTAGCGTGATTAAGCGCTAAATCAGCTGAAATATACTTAACACACAAAGGAAGTATTGCTTGCCATATTAATTTAGCAATGCTTGTACAAATAGGTTGCTCTCTCTCTTTCTCACTTGGAGGACGTTTTTAAGAACAATCAAATGAACTCCTTAATTAGATTAAGGATTGCCTGCTTGTATATAAATGAAAAACTCATGTTTCGTGGCGGGTAAAGGATTTTAAGTATTCTTTCTTGGTGTTATATCACTTGATTTAATATCATTTTTGTTCTAGGTGTTTATCAGACCTTTCCAGCCCCCTCCCCCCTTCGCATATATCCATAGCATTCCCTGCAGTCAGCAAACTGAAACAATAGATACTTTATACCTATTTATAGTTGCATCGTAGCTTTATACAAGATCTCATTCTTTGTGTTTAACAAGCTACTAAAAAGCCGGTGATGTAAAATTTATAGCCTCTGCCAGCCAAGCCAACTGCACATTCCTAGAGTAAAACTTATTTATCACAAACTAGGCTCTTAGAGTTCTTAGAATTCTTAGGCTCTAAGAATCCCCAAAGCATTTTCATTCCAAAAATATGCCTTTGTGGCAAAGTATTTTGTTAGAATATAAGGCATATCTTCATAAGTTGGAGGAAATATCGACTAAATTCCTGAGTGGCAAATGACTTTCATCGCCCAGTGAAACAGAATCATCTTCCTTATTGTAGTCTCGAAGCGTTTGTTGCCATAGTTAGTCTCGAAAGTAAAGTTGCCAGTTTCAGACCCTTCCTTTTACATGCAGTGCAGCATCACCTTTGAAGGAGATTATATAGGATTCAATACGCAAGACCTTCATAAAAATAAAGTGATTCTTAGGATCATTCGACCTAAATGCACTATATTCACACAATCTTCTCCCATTCGAAGGTTCACTAGTATAGCAGTTCCTCAAACCAGCCACTAGATAGTGCACATTCGTGTTCAACTTATGTCCTTTCTTGTTCCCACTTCTCACCCAACTTGATGGTACTATCATTATATCATCCAATACAAAGCAGACCTCCAGGGTATCATCCTTTAACTCCAACTTCGATATAGAACGACCATGGAAAATTACCTCCACCATAATCGAGAACACTCCAATTCCACGCCTCGTTTAGTTTATCGTACGAAAAATTGTCGAGAGAATCATGAATGGCATGGACACCAATAAATCTTTTGGTCCAGATTGAATCACTCCTACTCTGATAAAATCTTATGCTACAGAATTAACACATATCCCATATTTCATTTTCAATCTTTTCTACTTGTTGAGCATCTGTATCCCACAAGACTGAATCAATTTCATATTTAAAAACGGTAATAAATCGAGCCATCGACTGTCGTCCTCACTTGAGGTCTCTCATAACACCGATGAATGACTTTCTCGGCCAACTTATTCATCACCTGAAACCTACCAGCCACAGAGATTCCACGACAGGAACTAGGTTGTTCTGTCGAACCACTGGACAACCGAGTTCCAAGCCGTCTGCACTCACATTTGGACATAAGTCACGGAATAATTCAAGAAATGCATGAGATAGTTCTTGACATTTCCAGTATTTGAACAAGTCTACCTAATCTTGTGAATCTAGCCAAACACAGTCCTCTCTTATTTCTTGCAAGTAAGATCTCATTCATGTCCCCTTGCTTTTGATAATACACAGATCTCCAAAGGAGATCGGACTTCTCTTCCTGAGAGTATCTCACCTCTAGCTTATCTAGCCATCACTAAACAGCTCAGCCAAGAACTTGATCAGATCGCTGATTAGAGATTGCACGGGTTCATCATTATTTTATGCGATATTGTAGTGAATCATTAATTTATTTCTGCAGAATATCCAGGCTATCATTTCCTCTCATTAAGGGTTCACAATGGTTTTTGTTACTGAAGTATAAGTGCAAAGTAAAGTTACTGAGGTGCAAAGTAAACACTGCCAGTACAAGAAATACTTTTAATGCTGCATTATATATATTATAATAAAGCTATGAAATAAAGCATAGCATTGTAGTCTTGATAACCTCCTCTGTAGGAAAGTTGGAATACCGACGGATGAATTGATTCTCGTCATGCTTAGAGAAATCTTTTTATGGACATTTTCAATTACTTAACCGAACTCATGTGGAATAATAACTATTAGTCGGGGGTTAAAGATTACACCGGTTTGTTATTATTTTATGCGTATCGCATAAAATAAACAGTATCTGCAGTGAATCACTCCCATTAAATGGTGTAGTGTGGATGGTGAATTAAATGGTAGGTTGTGTTATGTGGGTACCGCCATTGATGAGTCTTCGGACTAATAATAATAATAATAATAATTTAAATTAAATATATATAGTAAAGAAAAAAACAACTCGATAATATATGTATTTGATATTACTTGAAAAAGGATAATTCATGCTCAATACCTGAGTAATCAGAAGTAACCAGCTGGAAATATATATTCCGAAATAGTATGGAAAATGTGCAATCTTTGTGGGATTCATGATCATACATCTATTCTTTAAGAACTATAAATTCTCAGAATTTATAGTTCTTAATTTTTTGTAGTTTAATGCTAATGATACAAAAGAAAAGGATATCATAAAAATATCAAAATTAAAATTGTGTGAGTAGATTCTCATTTTCGCTTTACATTGCTGTACAGTATAGCATTAAAGCAAGACGTATTTCATTATTCGAGTGAAATAACATAATAAGAAAAATAAGACAAGATTTGTAATTGTTGTGAAATTTATTTTTTAATCATTACAGAAATACAATTAATCAATATCACATTCTCTATTGAGATATGAAGTATTTACGTTTTTTTTTAAGTTCCTGACTGCTATATTTCTTCATTATACATGGCAGACACTCTACGCAGTTTTCTTGCATTTTCCTGTATATAAAAAAAGCATACGATTATAACTGGCACTAGTGGTTAAAGACTAACCACCTATTGCATTATCATTATTATAAAATACTAATAATACTAACAAATATAACTGAGCTCAGAATTTTGTACAAATGGTGCACTGAAAGTAGGGTAGAAATTTTTATTTTTTAATTTTTGGGCCATTCTATCCACCAAAGATTATAAATCTCTAGTGCATTAGTATCATGGATAGACTATATCCATGATACTAATAGAACACGGAAATTTCATTGTAATTAGTCATTTCACAAAAAATAACTAAAGTATATTAGTTTTAATAAGAATTATTAAAAATAATTCAATTAATAAAAGAAATTGTCATAGTATAAGAGATTTATTTTTATGCTTGTCCTTTGTCGAGTCGTTCAATAAACAACAACAAAAAAAAGTCAGTCCTCGTGATATAAGGCACAACAAAAACAGCATAAAAATGGAATACTTAAAGATTATAGTCTAATTATTCAATCATTTAAAATTTTAGATTCTAAGTTCCTAACCCTGGTCTTGATGTAGTCAAATCGGTATACCATCAAACATTTGATTCACAGATTGTAGATAAGCGCGCTTGCATAGATACCTTTACAGGAAAAATATTCATTCCTCCCCTCCTTTACTAGAAAAAAACTAGTAGGTATTGAAAATATAAAGATAATATCCAAATAACTTAGCATATTTGAATGATGATTGCAGTATTTGGAGATGAGAAGTCCAGTTCGTATACTGTTAAAGAAACATTGATCTTTATGTGTGACTTTATTGAAATAGAACCGCACCTCGATCAAAGTGGTGATGAGAAATGAGATAATCAGTCAATAATCTGCATTTAAAAGCGGTTTTCAGTCAATAATCTGTATTTAAAAGCGGTTTTCATTATTCACGGATACTAACAGGTAAATAAAATATGTGCTGTAAATGGGAAGCGAGAGAAAGAGACCATACGTATAGAACTAAACGGATAGACTATATATCAGGAAATACAATTAGCAGAATCAAAAGAAGACAAATTTCATTATTAATAGAAACATTAAGACTTACGTAATGAATTAGCATTCGTCGCTTAAGTTCCACAAATGTAACCGTTTGTAGGAATCTCTCAACTACGGACGAACTGTTCCCAAAAGGAGATGCGTTTTGCCGCTCGTTGATGATCCGATATTTAAGTATTTCTTGATACAATTATTCCAAGAAATGGATCGTGATGAATATTAAATATACGTCATAACCATCAATGGGGAAAACAACATTCTGAAGAAAAATTGGAAAGATATGAGAATTTTATTGTTGGAAAGATGTCTTAAAGACAGGCTTAAGAAATTTGTGATACACGATTGAAATAATCGTTTTAATTTATCTCGCGCATCTCCCTGGAACTTCAGCCTATTGCATTTTGAGGAAGCTGAAGATTCAGAATAAAGGGGGCTGTGAAATCCCGAAAAAAAAATTCAATATCCACGAAAGTTCATGTCGATATCTTGATCATACTCCATTTGCAAACTGAATGAAATGATGTCCGGCTACTTCAATTCTAGTTACTTGCTTAGAGATGAATGGGGGGAAATGGAATCAGAAATCGCATGAATGTCTATACTTCACGATCAGAATTAGTTCATGTTGACTTAAATGAAAATTTTAATCAAATTTAATTTTATGCAATTAAAATTGCATTTATTGCAAATATTGTGCAATGTACAAGAATTAGAACTTATAAGGCTTTCGTTTAGCAATTTAGCGTGACTATTTTGAAAACAAGAAACTTTTACGACATCTCTCTCTCTTTCCAGTGTTTCCGTGTCTTTTGTTTTTGTCACATATCACTTCGTTGGGTCGAAAACTCTCTATTAAATATTTTAGACTGTATTTTAAACTATGTTGAAGTTATTAGTTGGGCAAGATGATAAAATTTTATTTTCCACTGTTGACTTGCTATAAGTTCAATTAAACAGGCATGCTGAACAGAACACGTATATATACTAAATAGGTTAAAAAAAAAAAACAGCGCCATATAATGAATATACACAGATCAGCCTAAAGAAATGTCGTATTCTATTGCGATTATGCTGGAAAATTGATTCTACAATCCCCCAGTGGATATTAGGTAGAGTTTAGAGGTAGCGCCGAAATGAATGCTAAGCTCGATAATATATTTTCTCTCTATATACCATATTTGTTCTCAGATTGGTTTTCTGAAGAAAAATATCTTTTCAACTCTGTCTAGAATTACAAACCTCAGATCAAAGCTCCAGGAAAATTCTATTGCATAATTGATTGGGTTCAAACCGAATTTTTCAGTAATAAAATATATGGTATATTCGACTTTATCACGGAGTTTTCGTAGGACTGTATCACGGAATCATTTAAAATCGCTGACAGACGTTGAAGCCATACATTCAAATGAAGAACTGAGAATAATTGCTCATGAAAGTTGCCAGAAGTGTGAGGAAATATCGTATCGTTGGCTAAATAACTGTGATAATGGAAGGGTTTTGACATTTCTCTGTATTGTATGGAAAATACCGAGAAATTATAGAGAAAATACAGACAGAAATTATATAGGAGGCGTAGTTACCTTTAGCAATTTCAAATAGTTGATTAAATATATCTGTAGCTGTTGTTACTAAGTTCACTGATATTTAGAATGGTGCGATTCTCAGAAGATAATAAATTCCAAGAAGACAAATCCGGAAACAATATCAATTATTTTCAAGATTTGCACAGTGTCCTCGTAGAATCCGTAGATAACGTATCCGCTTACCAACCAACAGGATTTGGATTCGAATCCCACTGTGACATGGGTGTTTGCAAATATCTTTAGGTGATTTCATGACTCGGCCTGAGAACATGCCTTCCTTACTGAAGGTCTAAAGAACCAAAATGTTGGTCTTCAGAACTAGATTTCAGAATAATCTAATCCTTATTTCATCCACTCTACTAAAATTTTTTGGGGACTGACACAAATAACGAGATTTAAATTAAACGAAGCTATTGGAGATTTGAGCCCTCGTAGTTCAGTCGGTATAGACGAAGCCCTTTGGTTGGAAAGACCTGGATTCGATTCATGTCCGTAACATGAGGAACCGTTATCTTGTTTCTTTCGACTAAAGATGAGTTAGTCGATCTCATACGGAGGTACAAGTTTTTTTTTCACCCGGAAACTAAGGTTTATCCAACCTTAAAAAGGGCAAAGCGGCAGCGTGAATACACATTGATCTACAGTCAAAAATATATAGCGAACGTTTTCCCTGCACTTGATTCTTGGGGCCCTGTGTAGTATGAGCCCCAGTGTTGTATTATGGATAGATCCATAATTGCGAACCTTCAATATGAAAATGCCACCTAAGATGATGATGATGATGATTGGGGATTTACTTGGATATAATTCATTATACCCAACACAAGTACTATTCAGTTACGGAAAAATTTTTTACTACTAAGTAATACCGATTACTAAAGAACAAGTGCTATCTTATATTATAATATATTGCATATATTACTTGGAAACTATCAAACACTTGTGCAATATTCCAACGTATTACAGAGAACACAATCTACACGATCTGTACTCAGACTTCAGATATACACGTACTCCTCCTAATGAAATGCATTGGTTCATCCCGAATCACTGGGTATCAAAATAATAATCACAATAATGTAGAAAACTTACTTTAAAAAAAAAAAAAAAAATATATATATATATATATATATATATATATATATATATATATAAATCAAAACGAAGTATAGGGAAAATAAATTAAAACACTATGTTTATTTTTGAAGTAAAATTTTCATTTCAACATTCTAAAATGTTATTTTTCTTGCTTTTCTGTTAGCAAAATCGTCGATGACATTGGCGAAGTCTATTTCATAGTAATGTAGGTAATTCTTAATCAATTTTATTTAGAAAAACTCCTCTCACAACTAGCAACATTTTCCGCAATTGCGAGGAAAATTTGCAGTAGTATTACAATATTGGGAACTGAGTTCTCGAGACTGTTTTAGAATTAACTACAAAAGTTCAAAAAGGTTCAAAGTGCCGCCCGGGGCGGATGGCCCCCTCCGCACTCCCCTAGCTACGCCACTGGTTCTATGTATCTACGTTTTACGTTCAGGATACATTTTCACAGGATAGTTTTGCATAAATATCTTTGTCAAAGTTTGTTCCGGTTCATTAATAAAGAGCAACACAGTACAACAAACTAGAATGCAGCAAGCTTTCTAAATAGCCATAAGTTGGAATGCAATGAGCCATTTTTAACATGAAGAATAATATTTTTGTGGTGAGAAAATTTCTACTGTTTCCGAGTAAAATTCAATTTCATTATTTTTGCGATGGCTATAAATCTGGGATATTTTGATATACCTCAGTTAACAGATTGGGTCCATCATCACTTCATTCATATTTGTAGTTCTAGCACTTTCCATAACACGATGAGAAAATCCATAATTTGTAATACAAATGTACGTTTCACGCTTTTCACAACGTTTAATCACCTTTCAAAAGAAAGCAATTCTTTCTTACCTGAAAAAGCATTTCTTACTTACCTGAAGCGATCTAATCAACTCCATTTGATCACGAGCCTCACGATATGAATATTCAGATCTTTTCCCAGCCTTCCAGTCTTTAGAAAGGTGGACTTGACTAAGCACTTGGTTCACCATGATCACGAACAGAAGCAGAAGTACTAACTTTGAGCTATCGAAATGTTTAACCATGATGAAGAATGAGCCTGCAAGATCACGATAATTCAAAGAGAGTGTTTTAGTATATAGCGTGAAAAGCAAAGCACATGAATGTAAATTACTAAGGATAATTTTGGAAAACTTGAAGTGCGTACAGGAAGGTACGGTATCATTTTATGAAACTAATATAATGCACTTTTCTGAAATTTAATTTTGTTTGTAAACTGCATATGTTCTCTCTCTCTCTCTCTCTGTGTGTGTGTGTGTGTGTGTGTGTGTGTGTGTGTGTGTGTGTGTGTGTGTGTGTGTGTGTGTGTGTGTGTGTGTGTGTGTGTGTGTGTGTGTGTGTGTGTGTGTGTGTGTGTGTGTGTGTGTGTGTTCTCCTGGCCTGTTTGCCTCTTTACAGGACGCAAAATCTAAGTTTGAAGGAGGAAATATTCTGCTATCCCCTTATTAGACCGGCTAACGCGCCTTCACTTGAAAAGTCCTGATAACGGTTCTTCATGTCCTAGATGGAATTCTTTTTTGTATTTCTTAAAAGATTTGAAATAACTTTAAATATAAATCTTAAACTCCAAAGCTAAAGGTTAAATATCAATGTAAATCAAAATTAAAATATCAAATTTGTAACTATCAATGTCCATTTGCTCTTTCTTGATTCGCCTGAGAATACCAACACTTCTCGCTGCTTACTTAAAACACTTGAAAAGTCCTGATAACGGTTCTTCATGTCCTAGATGGAATTCTTTTTTGTATTTCTTAAAAGATTTGAAATAACTTTAAATATAAATCTTAAACTCCAAAGCTAAAGGTTAAATATCAATGTAAATCAAAATTAAAATATCAAATTTGTAACTATCAATGTCCATTTGCTCTTTCTTGATTCGCCTGAGAATACCAACACTTCTCGCTGCTTATACAACTCTGAGACACATTATGTTTAACAACTTTTCTTTATCTCAGGGAAATTAATAATAAAGGATCATTTCCTTGAACGGCACCCTTACTGTTCATTCTTAACAAAGGCTATTTGATTATAATTTACCTAACCAAAGACCTCTAGTATAATTAATATGTGAGAATCTTAATTAATATGTAAAACTACGATTTCATCTCTTTGAAATAAACGAATACGCAACAGTGCTAATATTTCAAATACCAACACAAATATTTACATATTTATATGAAGACATGCACTTAATCTTACTTATATACCTACAAGAATAATAAGTGATTTAACCAATTTATTTATTCATTTTAATTATTCATAGAAGCATAAGTCGAATTTCATTTGATATAGCACGAGTGCAGCGACTCGTACTATATCCCTGGTGTGTGTGTGTATATAGCAATTGGTAGTTAATGGTTAAATTAAACCTTAACTAAAATATTTAATTCATGTACGGCATTAACAGTAATGTCTTAATTATTTCCTTTTTTTTTGTAATTAGTAACGTCTGCAAAATTATTCTATATAGTTAAAATTAATTAAAACAAAGAAAGAAAACTAAACAAATTTCGAGATGAATCTATGAAAAGAAAAATAATTTGAATATCCACATGGAGGTTTAAATTTGCTTTCTTCTGTTATGACACACAAATCCGTTACAATGAAAGTCATATTTCAAATGTACTGCGCATCTTTTTTTTTTTTTTTACTTTTTGCCAAAGTACAGAATTCTAATTTATAAATTAGTCCTTAATCATATAAAATTAATAAATAATTTTTGAACTTACCTAAGCAAGTCGTTAGTCTTCGGTAATCGAATTCTACTTAAAGATCCGCGGAAACTCAATGCCACAAGCTTTGTGGCTGCGTCTTATATCATTAGGTTCCACGTGATTCTCACAGGTGGTGAAAGACCGACTCGCGCATCCACAGCACATGTGATGCTGTTATTTTCAGATATATATTCCATTGCATTTTTTTAATCAGTCATCCCTGTTTACATTCGTATTTTTCACAGAAGATAAACTACCGTCAGCGCACTCGACTTCACAAATGTATGTTCGCAAGTGTGTGAAGTGTGTGTGTGTGTGTGTTTGTAATTAGCCTTTCCGTTTCAAACTTAAATCTCCCTGCTGAAAGAGTTGTCTGCCTCAGACGTTTTCTTTTAATTGCGCCTGTCCTTTCGTTTAACTTCAGGTTTTATTAACTTAATTAATTCCAAGGAAATATACCGCGCAATACTTTCGATAAAAGGCAACAATATCACTATTAATAAAATGCATATTAGAATACTTTTAATCACGTTTTACAAGTAGCGATAATCACGTGCCTTAGCATTAGATTTTGTCACGTGGTCTTATATGAATAATGTCATTTATCCTCATCGTTAAGTTTCTTTATGTCTATTTGAATATTAGAAAGAAGGATATGTCAATAAGAATTTTTTCACTTTAAAGTTTTAGAATGCTATATCGAATATTGTTTAATGTTATTAGATGTGTAAAATATAAAGAGATGAATTCACCAAGAGAAGTAAATATAAAATTCGTTTAAATGATTTCATTAAGATAACAGGCAATGCTTTTGTCTAAGTTTAATAAGAGATCTGAGATCTGTAATTTCAAAATCTCCAGCTGGATGATGTATCCCAATGCAGATTTATTGTAAATTTTGTTCCAGCACTATTCAATTCAATTTTGTTGTAATTTATTGTCCCATCAGTACTTAATAGCTTAATAATAATTAGTGTGTTGTTTTCATATTTACAATCAAGATCAGGGGTGTCCAAATTTATTTCGCGTGTGACCCACAGGCAGGCCATACGCGATTTTGTGTGGCCCGCCTGTGGGTTTTGATTTTCACGATAAAATAAAATAACAACTTGAATGGAACACGTATTAGATATTTTAATTCTATCACTAATCGATAATCTCGATGTTAGTAATTTTATTTGGTATTTTTACATCGCTATATACCCACGTATTTTTCAAATATTAGATGTGTCGAAGAAGCGTTCTTACGTTGTTTTGTTCCAACGCGCATGCTCCGAGCGCTCACGGGGAACGTGAACGCACGATTAGTGCGCAATTAGTGTTGTTCGTTTGTTCAGCTATCGAAGTTGTGTCGCTGTTGGTCACCAAATTACTAGATACGTATTGTGATTTATTTCCGTGTTATCTTTAGTAATCTACTTCTACTTAATAAATTTTATTACAACTTATCGTTAAACAGCCATGTCTAACAAGAAAAGAAAAATTGAAAATGAAAAGCTAGTGTATCAAAGCCTACCTTTAACCTTTGTGGCTGGATAGCTCTCAATCCCTTGGATTATGATCCCTTCATCTCTATGGAAAATGGCTTAAATTAATGAGAATTTATCGAGCACCTGGCTCACCCATTTTAGGGCAGTGCAGGAGCGTCTGTACCGATGAGCAGAGCCGTTTTTATCGTAGTTAGATGACTGTCGAATGAGTTGATTGGGATGACTAGCTACTTTGGTGAAATATGTAATGGCAGTATCTCGGAGAAACATGTGAATATCAGGAATGTCAACGTCTCGGTGGAGGAGAGTATTCCTGACAAACCACGGAGCATAGAACATCATACGGAGACATTTGTTCTGGATGACCTGTAGCTTTTTGATGTTGCCAGGGGAGGTGTGACCCCAAGTCGGTGATCCATAGGTCAATATGGGTCTAATGATTGCTTTATAGATTCGTAGTTTGTTTTCAGTGCTGACACAGCTTCTTCGGTTGAGAAGAGAGTAAAGTTGCATAATTCCGGAGTTTGCCTTGTTGCAGGCATAATCGATGTGAGAGTTAAAGTTGAGGCGGTTATCTAGTTCAATGCCTAAATATTTGGTGCTGGATTTCCATTGAATAGTTGTGTTGAAAAATTTGACTTGTCCGTAGTGGGATGCCTTCCGTCTTGTGAAGACAATGGCAATACTTTTGTCGGCATTCACAGCTATTCTCCATTTCCTGAGCCATTTTTCTAGGTTTGTTGTTGCGGTTTGTAAGCGCTGCGTAGCTAAGTTCGGTCTGAGAGATCTACTCAAAATTGTCATGTCATCCGCATAGCAAACTATGGTGGTTGATGTCGTGTTAGGGACAAGATTCACCTGCAGTGAATCTTTTCAAAGAGGATTTGAGTCCTCTCAACTTGACCTGAAATTTCCGGTTTTATAAGGAATCGATAAGTTTGATAAGGTAGAGCGGAACGTTGGCCATAAATAATTTATAGATGAGCCCTTTGTGCCAAACCTTATCAAAAGCTTTTGCTACATCCAGAAAAACAGCTCCTGTATGTTGTCGCCAATTGAATCCAGTAGTGATGAATTCGACCAGTCTGTGAACTTGTCGAGTAGTAATGTGCCCAGTTCGAAACCCAAACTGCTATTTCGGTATTGTGTTGTTTTTGTTCACCACATCTTGAAGTCGATTGAGGATGATTTTTTCTGCAAGTTTTCCCAGGCATGAAAGGAGACTGATGGGCTGTAATTTTGCGGTAACTGAGGCGCTTTTCCCGGCTTATGAATGAGGATTATATCTTCTTGTTTCAATCGGGTTGGAAAATAGTTTAGTCTGATTATTGCATTTATAATTGCTACCAAATGCATGACAGCTTTGTGCGGAAGGGCCTTGGTTGTTCTGTTGTTAATTTCATATGGGCCAGGGGCTTTTTTGTTGTTAAGCTTCCTAACGGTTGAGTAGACCTCTTTAGGCGAGGTGGGACAGATATTTTCACGATTGTTAGGCTGCCGGAGCGCTGTACGGACTCGACGGTGAATTTTCTCTATGAAGACCAAATCCGATTGCACATAATTAGGACTGCACTGAAGTTGAAGAGCTTCAGCGAGGGCTTCTGCCTTTTCATCATCCCTATAAACTATACCTCTTTCTCCGTGAATGGACTGGATATTGGAACGGTTTGTAAGGAGAGTTTTTGCCAATTTCCATAAGGAGTTATCTTCAGTTTTCAGGGAACAAAGTTTTCTTTCCCATTGTTGATTTCTGTGATCTTTTAGTGCATAGCGAAGTAAGTTTGATGCTCTGTTCAGCTCTTGGCGGTCTTGAGGAGATAGCGTGTTATGAAAGCGACGTCTGATTTTATTTTTGTTTCTGATTAGAGCAAGGATTTCTTCTGGAAGTAGGTTTACTTGAGCTGGAGTGAAAATAGAAGAGGCTGCAGTTAAGCTAGTTTGAATTTTGCTTTCCAGGTTGTTGACTGCAGTGTCAGTTTCTTCACAGGAAGAGATATTCGGCACTGAATCCATGATAGTGTTGATTGTAGCCTTGAAGTTTGTGAAATTAGTAAATGACTGACTGGGAATAAGTTCCGGATCCCCTCCCAGTTTTAGAAGTACTGGGTTGTGGTCCGAACTGAGGTCGTTAACTACTTGCAGCTGGAATTGATGAGATGTGTTTTTGAATATGGCTATATCTAATACATCAGGCCTGCTGTGTGTTGGTTCAATCGGACCTGCGATAATAATATTTCTTAGCTTAGCAAAATTGTGAAGGATTTTTCCGTTATAATTGGCACACCTGCTATTCCATAAGGGATGTTTTGAGTTTAGATCTCCTACTACTATTATTGCTTCCGAAGTGTCAAGCAACTGAGAAAGCAACTGAGAGGATAGCAGAGTTCTGCCTGGAGGGTTATAAACGGAACATATTTTTAAGATGCCTGCATTAATGGTGTAAATTTCTATGCCAGTTTTTTCAAGATTAGTTGTAGGAATCTTTTTGACCTCATTGTAATGGATGTTTTTTTTTTTTTTTTATAAAGATTGCAGTACCTCCACCTCTGGCATTAGGTCTATCATTTCTAATTAAAGAGTAATTTCTTAGCTTGGGATTATCACAGGGCCGCAGATGGGTCTCGTTAACTAACTGGATAGCAATTTTGTAGTGAGTAGCAAATTCATGGAGTTCTAGAATGTTGTTGCTGAGTTCATTTAGCATTCCAGAATGCGACCTGAATGGAATTTATTGTGATGACCGGATTATCCATTAATCAACGAGAATATGACTTGGGTATTTTTAAGAAATCTGTTTGTGTCAGCCTGGTTTGGATTTGATTTGCTAAAAGCTGATAGCATTTCTCCCAAAGTGGCAGCAAGCATCTCAGCAGAGTTTTGGCTGCTTAGTATGGTTTCTGCCGATTTGTTGCGTGAGGAAACTAGAGGCATACGATTTAGCAGGTGTAATAGCCCGCACTTTAATTTCCGATTCAGGTTGTGTGACTCGCTTCTGAGTGGACGGGGCTACTGCCTCCCTAGTCCTTGTCAGGTTAGATGGGTGGAGTGAACAGCCCTTGTAGTTAGCTGGATGTGGGCCGCCGCAGTTGGCACACTTAGCAGGAGTGGTTCTTGACTTGGCACATGTATGCGAGGGATGATTATTTCCGCACTTTACACATTTGTATTCCGCCCTACAAAGCTTCTGCGCATGACCATACTTTTGACAGCGGTGGCATTGTCCGGCGGATGTCTTCCTTCTGAGGGGTTCAGTCCTGATATCCAAGTTACAGACAGTCTTAAGGTCATAAATCTCTCGTTGGTCTTTACTGATCTCCACCAAGATCAGAGGCATGGGCCGCTTATCCGCTTTGTACATGCGTGATATTTTTATTGGTGTTAGTCCTTGCGATTTGAGATCAGTGGCTATTTCTTCAGAATGGTATGGTTTCTATCAAATCTCTGATGACCACCTTGAGGTTTTGTTTCGCTTTTAAGCTGAAAAGTATGATATGGGACTTTCAGTTCATCTAAATGTCTGGTGAGCAGGCTGAATCCGGACTCCTTCATCGGTGTTCTTTGCTGAATTGAATTTGATATTGTTGTTTTTCATCAACTCAGTGATTGATGACCATTTTTCTTTGGAGCGTAAGATCACTGGTGGAATTTTCTCTTCAGGCTGTATTACTGTATCCGTCTCTATTATTCTTTCAGTTTGTGCTGTAGTGTCCATTGGTGCTGCTCTCTCTGAGGTCTGAGTATTTCAGGTTCTGCAGCTAGAGACTCCTTCTTTCTCTTCTTCCTACTGACTACTTGAAAGTCTTCATTATCCTCTAGTGTGTGAATAATCAGCTGATGTGGTATTTTCTTTGCTCGAATCTTGTGAGGTGTTAGGAAGAGGATCAGGGGATTGGTAGTTCTCTGTTTCAACCTCTTCTATTTGGTGGATTACCAATAGCTGCTTGAAGTCGAGCTCATCATATGGAGAGTCCATAATTTGGCCTAAGAGAAAATAGCGGTTTCTCGGGCTTCCCGAGTAGTTTGGGAGTGATCCTGTAGACTTTGAGAGTCTACTAGCTAATCCCGTAGACAGCTTAGAGTAAGCGTCTACCAGCAAAAGTTAGTTTATTATAGGTGACTATCCTAAAAACAAGGAAAAAGGAGTTTCGGGAACTTACTTGGACACAGTGCAGAGACCTACCTCCCTAAAATACCATTCATCCACCACTGGTCCTCACTGCGGGTGGGGCCTGCCGGCCATTAGACCTCTGCATATTTTACAGAGGGGGAGATAGTAGGTCTCGAACTGTGTTAGTTCCAGTGCAATGCGAGCTTCCCGAAAAACCTTATATAAAATTCAAGTAGGCAGAGTCTAAAGGAATACGTCCGATCACAACGACAGCAAAATTCAAAAACTCCTCTCCTGTATCAAAGCCGATGGGAATCATAGTATTTTATTAGAAACAACAGCAATAAAATTCATTGTCTTGTTTGCATGCAAGTTTTGTCAGTGCCTAAAGAGTATAATGTGAAACGACACTACAATACATTACACAGTAAAACATTTGAGATGTATATTGGAGAATCAACAAGCACAATTATTGCAGAATATAAGAAGAAATTGATGCACCAAACGAGTTATTTTGCAAACATAGCACTAAACAAAGTTCAAGCCTTGCCGCTTCGTACACAGTAGCATTGGAGTTAGCAAAAGCAAAAATGCTTTTTAGTGAAGGTGTGTTTGTGAAGAAATGTGCAATTGAAATGGCAAAACAATTTAATGAGCCGAAATTAGCTGAGAAGTTCGAAACAGTGGCATTATCTCAACAGATCGGCGCAAGACGTGTACAACACATGGATCAGTATGAATCAAAGAAACTGTGTGATTTAATAGCAAAATGTGAGTACTTTTCATTGTGTGTGGATAAAAGCACTGATCAAGCAGATGTAAGTTAACTTTTAATTTTTGTTCGAACTATTCCAGAGGACTTTACTATTAATGAAGAACTCCACAGTCTTATATCTTTACATGGGAATAATAAAGGTAGTGATATTTTCGAAGCAGTTCAAAAGTCTGTTATGAACTTTGGAGGATTCGATAAATGTTCCTGCATCGTAACAGATAGGGCCAAAAACTATCGACGGGAACTGGAAGCGGCTTTTCCGGACTATTGAAACAAAATAATGTTCTGCCCTACAATGCATTGCATAATTCACAAGAAGCACTCTGTGGAAAATTTCTATGTCAAGTCAATGCCATGAAAGTAACTGTAAAAATAACTAATATTATACGAGGAGATAATAGATCTCTGACTCATCGTAAGTTTCGCGATTTCTTGAGAGAAATGGATGCTGCATATGGCGATTTGCTCTTTTATTCTGATATTCGCTGGTTGAGTGCCGGAAAATGTCTGGAACTCTTTTTTGCTATTAGGAAAGAAATACCCATATTTCTTAAAAAATATATGAAAAAAGTCTGACACAACAGAAAATGAAAATCAAGTGCAAGATCCATATTTTTATCAGATCTTCATTTGTAACAGATGTGACCAACCATTGGAATGAGTTGAACTTAAAATTGCAGGGCAAACAACAGAATCGAGCCAATTTTTATGGGATTTGAATGGCTTTAAAAGTAAATTGAAGCTTTTTAAATCAACTTTGGCTAATAATACTTTTACTTTTTTTTTCCGAATTGCAAAGAACATTTTAGAGAAATGAAGAATTTTGAGGAAATATCATTTTCAGCTCCTGTAAAGTATATTGAAATGATCATTGCGAATTTTGAGAATCGATTTGGTGATTTTAAGGAAATTAAAAAAGATATTTCGGTTTTTACTCAACCCTTGACTGTCAGCATTGAAAATGTAAGATCTGAACTTCAACTGGAATTGTGCGATTTGCAGTCAGACCCTTTTATACTAACAGAAGTGAAAAAGGAGAAGATTTTTTAAATTACTACCAATAGAGAGCTACTCGAAATTGATGAACTTTGCACTCAAGATGTGCTCAATGCTCGGGAGCACATATCTTTGCGAAAGCACTTTTTAAACGATGAAATTCATAAAATCACAGATAATTCTCTTGCAAATTTACTGCGATTGGCAACTGCAAGCATCGAAATTGATATACAATAGGTACTTTAGTAAACGAAGCCGAACTACCGCAGAACTCTCGCTAAAATGAAATAAACAATTATTATTTCTTGTTTACTGTTTCAATAAAAACTTTTATAAGCACCATGACTTTTCCTTCTCATGAAATTTTCGAAGTGCTTGCTATACCTAACTAACGGTAAGACTCTCCAAGTAACTTAATACATGTACTGTATTTATTATTCTGGGTGCGGCCCTTGGATAATTTTTTTTTTAATACGACCCTCGGATTACCTAAGGTTGGACAGCCCTGATCTAGATGATAAATAGCAAAAATAAGAAAACAGTTACAAGCTAGCAGTCCTTCTAGTTAAATTACAGTGTTTCTCATTTTTCTATGCTGGGTGAGTATTCAACGATTTCATGTTGAATACTAATTCAACGATTTCATGCTACAAATACAGGCCATCAAGAACTTTCGGGGAAAAAAAAAAAAACGAAAATGCCGTATTTCGACATCATAACTGCTAAACGTTTAAGACAGCTTAAAGAGGTCTCAGAAATGCTCTATAGCCTCATACAGTGTAACGAAAACCAAGGCTTAATTCTGTATTTGGTTGGTCTGCATATATCAAACATTTAACATGTTGCAGCGGATCTGAAATATGAAATATGCTGTCACAGAAAGTGACAGCAATAAGTAGATTTGTTTAATTCAGCGGATTTTTCTCTCCGTTATATGCATTAGACTGCCGAAGTTAGCGTAAAATCTTTCTATTTCTTATTAATTAAAGCACGATATCGTGATCTTGATGATATACAGTAAGTCCGAAGAGTTACAAAACTTGTTGTCATTTATTGTTATTTTAATAAAAACCATTTCTCTTTACTAAACATACTATCTTTAATCCGGAAGTTCAGAAAATCTGTTGAACCACAGATACATTAGACGTCCATACTCAACGATTTCTTTGATTGCAATTATCAAATAAAATCAGCTCCTTCTCATATATCATTGATATATGATTTATAGCATTGATATATAGCTGAAATATAGCATTCATGAGATATAGCATTGATAATTACTGTGATGAAACCCATTATGATAAGTGCAGATCTTAAACTACTGATAAACGGGTTCCATTCTAATAAATCATATCCAAGTTTTTATTTTATTTTATTTTTTTTAAAGGTAATATTATTAAAAATTTAATGAAATTTGAATTTTTATTCAAATTGATCTTTTTCTTTTTTTTAGTTCGAAATATAACTAGCAATATAAAATCGAAAATTTGTATCCCGTATAATTGAATATTTGTCGAAAATTAATAGTATGACGATCACGTTTATAGCACAGAGAATTAATTTCTATTAAAATAACCATAAAACTGAACTAGTTTCTAACTGATTAAAAAAACTGGAAAGTGTAATCACCCATAAAACATTACGAACTTCAACAATTTTTAGTGAATTCAATTTTTAGTTGTGGGATATAAAACACAACTTTTACAAACCAGCGCTGTCCGCTATAGAGTATTATTCTTAATCAACCATTTCTGAATTTTACCCATCTTATCCTCCCTTCACTTACTGCCAGAGATGACTTAGAATTAACTATTTCTTCAGAGATAGTTCTGGTTCTCTTGCTTTCACATACTACACGAGCCACCATGCTGCCTGTATTAATATGAAAATTGTTGCATTCACATTCATATTTTTCAATATGACGAACACCTCAAGTCCATCTGCCTCAATTCTCACATCAGTCTCTTGCACATCGGAATTTCAAAATCTCCACTCGGATGATATATCCCCCTCACCAAAATATTACTGTAAGTCAACTATTTCTTATTTCTGCTGCTACTGTCACTTTCTGACCATCAGTATTGATTAAAAGTACTTTCCACATTCCTTCTTCCTCTTATGCACCACATAATATATAAGAACAATCTCTCGTGAATTTCCTTTGGCCCATTTAGCTAATTTTCTCTCATAATCTGATTTGGTCTTCCTTATCATACTACTCATCTTCCTTCTATTGTGCTTTGTATTGCTTATGAGCTCGAAGATTACGTTTTTCTTTATATTCCTTCTACCCTGGTTTATTTTTATTTTTATTATTATTATTTTTTTTTACAGCTCATGCTTTATATCACTACTCATCATTCAATCCGTACTTAGTTTATTCTCCTGACCCTGGATATACAGTCTTCTGATACCGCCTCTCTCACACATTCTCAAGCACATCCCATACACTCTGACATTTTTTCCTTATAGTCAATTATGCCATGGAGTACCTCCAAGCTGTCGTCTTTGCTTATCATAATCACCAGCTTTTTATAATTCAACTTAAATCACTTTCTTGAATGAAAATTCCACATGTTTAGCAACCTCCAAGAACAAGACTACATGATAGTTTTGCCAGATCGGTGGCAAAATGACCACTGGGTTTATAGACTTTCTCCGATGCTATTACCAGATCGAGCACTTTCAAGTCCTTGGTCCTCTCCATCACATGATATTTCAGGCAATTATTCCATAGTACCTGTATAAATTCAATGTTCATCCTACCATGTGCCATTTCTTCCTTCCAATCTATGATATCATATTTGAAGCCCCCATAATAATTATACAACCTGCAATCATTTTGTTAATTTGCCGATGCACGGGAGCTACATCTTTCTGTGCTATCTGACCTATAGTAGTAGCCAACAATGTGGTGATGTTGTCCTCTATTTCACATCAGATAGCCTCAAATTAACCATCATGCTCAAACCAAAAATGTTCATTAATTTCTATTTTAGATGACCGAAGCTCTACAAATATCAACAATACCCTTCCTCTTGTTTTATTCCTTCTACAATATACAACACCCCTTATATTCTATCTCGTTATCCGGAATTATATCAGTTACGATATAATTTTCTATCAACCATATAATATAATTTGATCAATAATAATATTAATAATACAGGGTGCCATAAAATAACTTTCCCTCTTTGGAGGCATCTGTAGTTAAAATCAATACACGGAATGAGACCAAATTTTATATTGAGACTTTTGAAGGCATTGGGAGATGATTTCCGCGAAAAAAAAGATTTAAGTACCAAACGTCGCCGACAGGGGAAATTTTGGCGCTGGCGGAGCCGAAAATAAGCGGATAATTACATCAAAGGCAGATAAAATGGAATAATAACATTTCGAAGGTGTAAGCGACAATCGCGTCACTCATTCCAGCTAGATATGTGGCGCGTTACAATGATAATACGGATAGAAGTGAAGCATTTTCTGTAAGATTTTTCAGACTGTACCATAAGCCATATCAAGTTTGCGAGCTATGGCACGAACCCTTGGACCAGTACTAGTCCCTGTGTCGCCGAACACCGCAGTAGCAACGTCTGTTACTGTCTCTTCTTGCACTGCTTTGCGTCCTCTGCCAAGTCTAACTCCTAGTGATCCAGTTCCTTCAAACTTCTTAATCATAGCTCTTCTCTCAGTGCTACAGCTGACATAGGACCTGTATGCAGGTTATGAAGCTTTCCAAATTCCCGAAGGGCCGCTACGGCATTGCACTGTTTAAGGTAAAACAACTTAACAAGTAAAGCACGCTGAGGCAAGGTAGGACGCATATTGAGCAGAATTCGTCAGTCATTCGAATAACTGCCTGAACTTTCTCAATCCCTTTTTAAGTGGAATTGGTGGTGCTGCTGTCACGTACGCACAGTAAAATTTGCATAATCTTTTTTTACCTGCGTTTACTGGAAATATTTGACTGCTTTTGGCTCCGCCGGCGCTAAAATTTCCCCTATCGGCGACTTTTGGTACTAAATCGTATTAGTTTTAGCTACAGATGCCTCCAAAGAGGGAAAGTTATTTTATGGCCATCTGTATAATTTTCTATCAACCATAAATGTGAGTACAGAAATGATTATGCGATATCGAATGTAGTTTCATAGGATTCTAATCTGAATCCTATGAAACTACATTCGCCATCGCATAATCATTTCTGTATTCGAATTTATTTGTCCAAAGAATGGCTGGACCGACACTTGACGGAAATCCCCCGCTAACACTTCCAGTCTCCCTGCTACCGTTCCATCTTTCATCAATAGTTTTCCTGCCCCGAACACTTTCATTTCTCCAGAGAACAACAAACTCTCTAAACACTTGTGTCACTTCTTACTCAAATGCTGTCAATTTCCCGCATTCAATTTTCTTCTGTCTCAAATACGCCCAAACATTCATAAATAAGATCCCTACTTCCTCTTTTGACACATTCTGTTAATGATGTCATTCATTATTACTGTTGTTCTTTTCCATTTTGCATGTCATACCTGCAAAACGCTCAATATCTTAGCCTCTCATACCCTTTTTGCTGGATACAGCAACCTTAGATCCTTCATAACGCCATTCACGCTACCTCACGAGTTATTCGTACTAACCATTACTTAGTATATTAATTAGTAATGATTAGTAATTATTAATTGCTGAGTATTACTAATTAATTTTCGTACTAACCATTACTTAGTATATTAATTAGTAATGATTAGTAATTATTAATTGCTGAGTATTACTAATTAATTTTCGTACTAACCATTACTTAGTATATTAATTAGTAATTGTTAGTAATTATTAATTTCTGACCATTACTAATTATATACTGTTAATCATATTAAATGTTAGTGACTAAGGATGGTTAAGTACTTAACTTCATTCGTAACATTGGAATTATTAATCATTATGGATTACTATTAGTGATTTTCGTAAATGTTAAATGTTTGGATATTAATAGAGTGATTAATAACCTTATTGCGAAATATGTTTCTGTTACTTTTAGTTCTAATAACTATAATTATATAGAGCGTGTTAAGTCGATCATTATGCACTTAGTACTGTTGAACGTGTTTATATAACATTACTGGTTTTTATAAATTATTATTAATTGTATGAGTGATTATCAACATTTTGATATCAATGATTTGATGACTGCCATGTGTATTTCATATTTGGAGAGCAAAAAAATCCAATATCTGGCACTTCTTTTTGCACCAATACGAAAATAAGCAGGGAAAAAAATAAAAAGAGACCATAGCAAAGGGAGTGGGAGAAATAACTTGATGGTCAGAAGCCTAAGCTAATTTCTACGAGTTAACCTATCGGTTTCGAAAGTTAGTGGTGTTGGTTAGTACACGGCTTATATGACACCGCTGATTGCTTTTTCTCTCACATTAAATTAGTCAATCTCTGATTCTAAGTGGAATTATTTGCTTGGCATTACAGCCGAAAAAATGAAGACCAATATGCTATATTTATTAAATGCGTGTGTTCTCTGGCTGTACAACAAGGATCTAACGGCGATCAGGGAGAATGACAAGAACACTTAGAAAACTCAAGCGATTTTATTCACCTTCTCATTTTCCTACAGCTTTTCTATATGTTCTTAAAGATAAAAATAAAAAAGAAATGCGTGGGGGGGTGTAATTCTATATTTGTTCCGAATTCACTTGAATGAAAGAAAAGCGGCCTCTGAGTAGACTCAAACGGAGCATCTTTAGTATGAGAATAATTAAAATTTCAAGCGATCACTAACGAAAATTGGAATTGCGGATAAACACTCGAGTATTAAATCCCTTTTCTGAAGATGAAATGTTGAAAGACTAACGAATCTCGAATTCTCTGAAATAACCAAGTAATTATCATTCTAGTGAACTTCCTGTTGACAATTTCTGCAGATCTAAAGCGATACAAGACTGCGTATTTCTGTGGTTGCCTTATTCACCAAGGGAATAAACAGTTCGACAGAACTGAAGACATATTTCAAACGTCTCTCTCTCTCTCTCTCTCTCTCTCTCTCTCTGAGATGTGGAATGGCATTTCGAAGTTTCTGACTGATATAGGTTTAAATATATACTCAGTAGGGGTGTAGTTAGTTTCTAGCATGTTATAGGAGTGAACACAAAACTATTTTCGTAATTATAAATATGCATATAATAGCTTATTCCACCTTTATACTAGCGAGATTTTAATCAAGTCGTAATTAGTAATAATATTTCTACTTTTTTTCTTAAAAATATTTTATATATCGCAGTTGTTAAAACATCTGTAAAGTCTATGAAAATTTAAACATTGAAAATATACCGTATATTGTAAAACAATTGGAAGTTGTTAACTGAATGTACTGATTTGCATAACTCTCCAGGAGTAATATCTTGAAGGCTGAATAGATTAGAGTCTCTGTCCCCCAACCCATAGATAGTGGGTTAGAATTCAAAAGGTAGATCTAAAATGCTGATTCCTACTTCTTTGGCTCATAATGGCTTTTTTTTTTCCATTGCTTTATCACAGTGTCTTTCGATTCTACACTGTGTGCACTCTCATCGTCTGGTCACTTTCTCTTATGTCACTTTCATTACAACTTCTTATTTTACGGTGCTCCAGTTTTACTATTCATAATCAGTCCTGCTTTATTTATCTACCTGATTCTATGTATAAAACTGTGCACCTCTTGTTATAGCTAATTGTAACGAATACCCATACTCTGTTATCACAGCTCATTATCCTATGATACTTATAAGCTGACTATGAAACTTTCCTTTTATTTATCCGTCTGACAGACTTTAATTCACGAATATTTGGTCTGATGATTGCCTTCATCAAATTGTGATATCATTGATGACATATCACAACTGTCACATTATCACCATTTTGTATTAGCTGTATTACGATCTGAGTCCATAACCAAATTAAACACAGTAAAACTTAACATCGCTTCCAGTATGTGCTACTAGAGATGTTTACAGGTAGTTCTTTTATTATATATATATACTCAGCCAACCAGGATCTTAACATACTAGAACTCCACGCGGTCACCTTCTTTTTTCTAGTGGCTATATCGTCTTTCTGATCCACGTTCCCATAATTAACTATTTTCTCAGATTATCTCCCTTTTACTTTGCTCAATAAATTGGTCAAATATCTCGCAGGCATTGTCCTCCACATGCTAAGGACAGTAACAACGTCCTGTTAAATATGCCTTATTTATATCAACCTCACACCAAGTAACCCGATAGCTATTATACATATTACTTCCTTTTAATTTCACCACGAACGCATATATTCCTCCATTCATTAAAAGTATTCCCTAAGTCACTTTTAATCTTCTACATCCATTTGTATTATTTTTTGCTTATTGTTCCTGTTTGCATATCCCAGTTTCTAATAAACCAACAATCCGGGATCTAAACAACTCTTTTAATGTCACTGAGTATTTATGTACTTTCTAATATTACATGAATTAATATACAAATACAGTGGCCAATTTGAATATTGAACTTAAGCAACATATACTTAAGCATCATACACGTTATATTTAAGCAACATATCACGCATATTCCTAACTATACGGTTTTCCTTCACAACAACTTCCACAAGGCTTTGTATTCCTCTTGCTTCTCAAGTTAAAATACATATTATTCCTTAAATCCAAAGCCTCCTTCATTCCTTTTACCGCCTAGAAAACTTGTCTCACCCATCCTATATCGTCATTCAGATTCAATAGATTCGATTCACCTACATTTCTGTACTGATTTTTACTCTCTCTCTCTCCACGCGGTCACTTTCTTTTTTCTGATCCACGTTCCCATAATTAACTATTTTCTCAGATTATCTCCCTTTTACTTTGCAAATTATTTCTTTATTCGATTTCATCCGCCATCTACTTCATTTCACTCTACACGCGTTCCAAATCCTGTTTATTTTCTTCCAACTCATCACTGTCATTCTCTTCGCACTTTTTTGTATAGTCCATAATTTATTTGCATTTTAGATGCATATTCACGGTTCGTAGGCTTCAATAAACAGAATTGCAGTGGTTGAGCCATGACATATCCAGAAGGAAACCTACGAGATGCACACTGTTGATTTGACAGACCTAACCAAATTTTGACAAAATCTGTCCCTAAGAATAATTTTTAAAAAAAGAGAGATATAAAACTTATATTTCATATCAGTTAAATGAAAAACTACTCTAAACTATAAAACAGTTAAATTTAAACCCAACAAGCATAAAATAAGTCTAAAGAAAAAATATAATAAATAAATATACTCTTTCCCTTTTATTCTCCAAAGAAAGAGAACAGCACTCCTTTCATCGAAACTTTTGGAATTAAGTAAGTAGCTTGTCTATATTCTTTGCTATTGACAGAGGCTCAATGCAGTTCCATCAGTTTGCTACACGAGTATAGACAAAAATACTGCTGATAAAGTGTCGCCATCTTATCTGGTGACACTACTCTGTGGTATTATAACCTACTTTAATCCTATTATATGCATGCATATCATGTGATTTCGCTGGTTGATTTTTTTGAGTCATAGTTTTTTTTAAAAAAAGTGTCTTCTGATATTAAAACACCTTATTCGCATGTTCTATTACATCAATTAAATGAGAACCACCTGTAAAAAAATCAGAGTGAAAGTTCTTCTACTTTGTAAAATCTAACATCTCTCAAGTTATTACGAGTTTATACAAGCACTCTACTACAATTCTGTTTTTACCTTTTCAAAACTTTTAAATTTACGAAACTGCTTAAGATCTAAGAAAACGCAACTTTCGGTCCGATATGCCTTGGTATTGAATTCGTTAAAATGTATAGATACTGCTCAGGGGCCCATGCATTTTTGCTGTAACAGTCTTTATAAACCATTGGTACTTATCAGATATCAGACAGAAACCCTTTGAATATCATGCTAATTTTTGTTTGAAAAATCTATTTTTCGTCAAGGATATCGCTAATCTGTATGTAATAATAAATATTTAAGAGAAATAAAATAAAATAAACAAATAAACCCTCTAATGTGTTTCATTATTCTGAAAAGAGAACATACGGCACTCCTATAGCTCTAAATTTTGAAAAATCCGCATCTGGTCTCTACCTCTCATTATCCCTAATGTTGAGTGAATTCCTACGACGTGCTTAGTAGGAGCAATGTTCATTCATTTATGATACAAATCAGAACCGTATTTACCAAAAGGCGCAACCTGGGGCTTCACTCTCTATGGGGGGGGGGCATTTTAAAACCTTACTCCTCATAAACAACAATATAAAAAACAGCCTAGTTATAGTTGTAAAATAAAATACTTATTTTTAAACATTAAATTCATAATATAAACACTAGAGGCAGCTGAAAAATTTGTGAGGCCTCCTGCCTCCATTTGAAATACATTGTTCTTTCCTTAGAATATAAAACTAACAGGAACTGCTGCATTGCATAAAATTCATGTACGTGATTGTACCACCACCAACTCAGCAAAAAAACTATTGGGGTAATAACTATTTTGTTCCCTATATCTACATATTTCACATAACCGTAGAAGAGTGAGAATAGAAATAGAAATAGAATTGTGGAATGTTTTTTTTAGCTTATCACTATTCTTTAGTTTAATAAATATTTATTTAATTTATTATTATTTATTGATATGGATTTAATAAATATTTATTTCGCTTTTGATAATATAATACACATAATGATGCCAAGAAAGTTTGAATCCGGAGCTAGTAAGAAAAAACGACTCAGAGAAAAGAAAAAAAAATTAGCTAAATAGTCAAAAGAGGGCAATTGTGTCTTTCTTGTGTTCTTCTGATAATGAAGGAAATGAAGAATTTCATAGAACTGAAGTTGTTCTTCAAACTTATCGGAATGAAAATGAAACATTGGTATCAATATCAGGAGGAGACGAAAGTGAAAAATGAAGAATATCAAAATAATATGGAAAACATAGAAGGAGAGAAGTAAATTAAACAAATCAACAGAATTTTGAAGGAAATTTTCAATCGGAGTCTGCAAGCACAGATACTAGCAAGCAATATATCTCTTACCCTACCGATATAGCAGTATGACCAATTAGAACAATTTATTGAGCATATTTTAATAAATATATTATTATTATTATTATTATTATTGTTCTGGGAAACTCCAAGGAGTCGACAGACTCATCGAGGGAGGCCCTAACATCATGTCTGGAACAACTATTCAACATTCACACAGTATCTATCATATCTTGCCTTGAACTCATTCACGGTCGTAGCACCCACAACAGACTCTGGAAGCTTATTCCACTCATTCACCACTCTCCAAGTAAAAACCTAGCTCTAACACCCTTGTCAACCACGCTCTTGCCCAGCTTCCATGCATGGCCTCTAGTCCTCCCACCACCATTCATATTTTCAAAAATATCTTCTGGATCAATCTTATAAAAACCCTTTAGTAATTTGAATGTCTCAATCATATCACCCCTCCTTCGCCTATCGTCCAATTTCTGCAACCCACAAATCCTCAACCTATTCTTATAAGGTTCATTCCACAGATCTTGGTCACTCGTCTCTGGACCCTCTCCACTTCCTCCCCATCACAAAGAAACCCTGGTGCCCATAACTGGGCACAGAAGTCCAGATGGGGTCTTATCAAGGCTCGATACAGAGGAACAACAACTTGTTTGTCTCTGCATGTTAAAGTATTTTTCATAAGCCAAGTGATTTGGTGAGCTGTTTTAGTCACTTTTGCAATGTGCCCCCTTAACTTCAACTCCCTATCCACCAGCACTCCCAAATCCCTGGCCTCATCAATCTCCTGGAGTACGGTTCCACCAATGCGATATACTGCTGCATTTTTAAACATCACACTCCCTCACTCCAATCAATGCGACCATAGTTGAAATCTCCCATAATAATCACCCTCCTTCCACTCATTTCTTCTATTTGTTTGTGCATACTGTCACCACCATCTTTTCCATCACCTGGTCTATAGCAGCACCCAATTGTATATTTAGTTCTGATAGCCACAATCTCACACCAAATGGCCTCAAATGTGCTCTTTTCTCTATCCTGCAATTCAACTTCTATTCTCCTTGGCTGTAGCTCATCAGCTATCATCAACAATACTCCTCCCCCCATTTTATTCTCTCTGTCATTCCTGAACACACTATACCGATCACATTCAATCCCACTAGCTATATCATCTACAGTCAGCCATGTTTCACTAATACCAATAACCTGTGGTCTGGAAGTGCCAACCATGGCCAAAAACTCTTCCTTCTTGTTCCTAATACTCCTAGTATTAGTGTACATGAATTTAAGACCCCCATTAGCCCCAACCCTACCTTGATGCCTTATATTAACTATCCCACTCTGGGTTGTTGTCCTTATTTGCTCTAGCATATTATATTCATTCTTACATTCAACTGCCTCCCTAAGGACTGTATATCTACCCCCCCCCCCTTAACAAATCTAGTTTCCCTGAATTTGCACATCCACTACATTCAGCAACACTTTTTCAAGTCTTCTTACACCATAACCATTCAAATGCAAGCCATCCATCTTATATAGATCCTTTCGCCCATCAAACTCACTCCACACGTCCACAAATTCCACACCACTCGTCATACATAACCCACGCATAAAGTCATTCGCAATTATGGCCCTCCTTTTAAACATTTCACTGTCATACCGTGGCAAAAGACTAATCATTCTAACTCTCTCACTCTTTTCTTTTGCTACCTCAAACAATTCATTCAGGTCTTCTATCATTTCCATTTTATCTCCTTTCAAATCATTCGTACCTGCCACAACAATCATTTCTTTCACTCTTTCCTTTTGCTCTCTAATAGACGCAGTTACGTCCTTTATGGTCGCACCAGGTTGGTACGATTTTGTCAAATCCTCTACTAACACACCTCGTACTAACGAGTCTCCATACAGCACTCTATCCTTCATTTTGTTCATGTTCACATTCATACGCCTATTTTTCCTGTCATACCTTTTATTATTGGTTGGTTCATTCAATCGACTTTTGTTCATGCACTCTAGCTGCTGTTTTGCCCTTTCTATCGCACCATTCAACAACGCGATCTCACTCAATGCATCTATCTCATCTTTTTTATTCTCTGAGAAACCATTAATACTATCATTCACACTTTCATAATTCTCATGTACAACCTTGCTGTTTCTTGTCATATCGCTATTTTCTTCATTCTGAAGTTTAACAAAAATATCACACTCACGATCCGAAATACACTTCAATTCCTCATTCTCCCTACATTTTCTACACACATTCAATCCTTTATCATCCATCCACACTCCGACCGCACTCCGCAAAGCGTATATTTCACAGCTAGTACACTGACTCATTTCTTTTATACTACCGTTCTTTGATAAAGATGGCGAACCATCATTACTGGCCGCCATTTTCCTTAGTACAGGTGCCATAATTATTGCAACGTGTTTTATCAAATAATGAGTTATAACACACCAAAAACACACAAATAGACGCACTAAAATACGCAAGGCAAACAAAACTACGCAATATTAAGTAATTTTATCAACGATAACTGAAAATAATACTTATCTTATCAGGAGCTTGCACTAACACTACACACTACGATATAACCTCGAACCCAAACCATATGCCTCAGAATGTTGGTAAAGTCGAAAATTAAAAAAAAAGAATACACAGAACGCAATAGAATATATGTCAGAAATACAAATGAATCTCATTTTTACTGTAAAAAGGTGAATGGAACAAAGGAGAAAGGAGAGTGGCTAATTTTTTTCAGAAACCAGCAAAGCAATTTACTGCTTTGTTTGTAAATTGTTTTCTAAGTCAAATAACAGGTTAATGAAAGGTTTTAATGACTGGATAAATATAACACAAATCTTATGTGATCACGAACGTTCTACTGAGCATATACGAGCAATGTGCATATATTGCAAAAGAAAATCAAATTCTGTAAATAGTCGAATTGATTCTGAATTGAAACAAATACAATCTGAAGAAAATTATTGGAGAGAAGTTTTAAAAAGAACAATAGCTACCATTAAGTTACTGAGTAAACTAGGGCTAGCATTTAGAGGCAATGCAAAAGATATTTTTTTCCGATTCTTGGGAAAGTTATTTATCGTGTTTACATTATTTAAGTGAATTCGATGATTTTTTAAAACATCACAAGAAAATGTACTCCAATTGAAGTTCTGGCAGATCAAATTATCTTTCTTACCACACTTGTGATTAATTCATAGCGTTAATAGCTAATAAAACAAGAGAAATATTAATATTAGAAATTAAGGAAGCTGCTTATTTTGCAATAATACTCGATTCAATACCAGACGTTGCCCATAATGACCAACTAGCTATTATATTTAGGTATGTTACCTCAATTCTGACATTAGAGAAACATTTATCGGATTCATCAGTATTACACAACATAATTCCTTATATTTAGAAGAGGTAGTATTAAAAAAAAATTAGAATTATCTTTGGAGATAAAAATGTGTAGAGGGCAAAGCTATGATAAAACCCTGTCAGTATGAAATGTGTCTATACAGGTTTACAAGCCAGGGTAAAAAAACGTAGTCCCTCTGCACATTAAATACCATGCTCTAGTCATTCCTTAAATTTAATTGGCTACTATGCCGAGGAACTTGTCCGGAGGCAGTGCAATATTTTTGTTTTATTCAAAATGTATATAATTACTTTTCATCTTCAACAAGAAGATGGGAGTATACTCCTTAAACATTTAGAGAAAAATCTTCAACAGTTAAAAGACAGTTAAGAGAAACGAGGTGGTCCGCAAGAGCTGACGCTATATTGGCTTTGAAACGTAGATATAAACAAATTAAAGAGACATTGCTTGAACTATCCATTTCTCCTCATGAAAAATCTATTTCTAAATTAGAGAGCTCATCACTGGCTGAACATTTTGACAATTCAGAAACACCAATTTTAACAATTGTGTGGGAAAAAATTTTACAACGAATAAATGCTACTAGTAAATCTCTACAAGATCCCGATATGGATTGTTGTTAGTGATAATCTGTTACAGTCTTTAGTTGGTTTTATTTTAGATATAAGAAATAGTTTTGCTGCTTTAAATGCAGAAGCGAATTTATTAACAGATGAGACAAAATTTAAAGATGAGAAGAAAAGGGTGAAAAAACGAAAAAAATGTGTGACGAAGTTTCACAATCTAACGATGAGATTATATTCAATAGGAAAGAAAATTTCATTGTTAATACTTTTAATGCCATTTGCAATAAGCTAATTTGGAAATTAATGAAAGAGCAAAAAGCTATTTAGATATATTAGATACGTTTGATATTTTTTGAAGAAAAAAAGGTCAGGACAAGTATTAACAAAATTTTACAAACTTATGGGACTCATATTGACTCAGAAAATTTATTGATGAAGTTAAGCAATTTGTAATAATCATAAAGGAAGAAAATTCTTCAATTAAAAATACAGTATGTACAAATTTATAAACGATGGGTTAAGGTCTACTTTTCCGAACGTGGAAACAATTTTAAAAGTATTTTTGACGATGCTTATTTCAAATGCAAATGCTGAACGCTCATTTTCAGTGTTGAAACGAATAAAAAATCATTTACGAAGTGAAAATAAAACAAGTGAGTTCACATTAGTAGTATGGGTGGCGCTTTTGACTAGATCAAGATCAAAATAAGATAAGCATTCGTGACGTCATTGGCTGATAAGATCATTGACGTCATTGGGTGTGATTCTCTGTGTGATGTCATGATTGTGGAATGTTTGGAATTTCCCTGTGGGAACATGTGTCATTGACGTCACGTCGTGTGTTTTGTTCGTGCAAGGAATTGTGGACGATGGTGGAATTTCCCAGGGTGACACACATCTCTCAGTGAAGTCACGTTGTCTGTTTTTGTTCGCGTATGGGATTGTGGGTGATAGTTAGAGATAAGATACTGTACGGAATCCTCGGAATTTCTCTGGGGACCTACATCTGTCATTGACGTCACGTTTAGAGTCACGAGATGGTGTCAGCATTTAGACATTTTCTAAAAAATTAATTACTGTGGATCAATGGTGTCCCCACACTACCCTCAAGCACACACAAACACACACTTTTTTCCCCATATACATAACTCATCCGCATATTTTGATTCGTCTAAAATTTTAAGATCTTAAAGTTCATTACTTTTTTCTAATTAAATGTTATCTTTATTACAAAGTTTTTGGTTAATGGGATTTTTAGTTTAGAGTCAAGAGATGGCGTCAGCATTTTGACATATTCTTAACAATTATTTACAGGCTATCATTGGTGTTCCCTCACAACCTCTCAAGCACACATAATAAATTTTTTTTGTCTTTTCCAAAACCATCTTATAACCATATATTAGTAACTTAGACATGAAAATTTGGTAATGTAGCCCATGCTGAAAGTCTCTAATCTATATACCCAATGAATAATCTTGTGAAAAGCTATTCTGTATTAGAATTAGAATTGCGCTTACCAAAATCACATCAGCAGTGGTCATTTGAAATTACAAATATCATATAAACTAACTGAACTCAACAAATATTGTCTGTTTTGGGTAAATATAATAAAAAAAATCTCAACTGATGTTAATATTTTCAAATGACACATTGCTATACTTAAACTACACAAAAGAAACATTAATTTACTTTCTCTCCAAATGGCAAAGCTTGGAACTAACGAACTTCTGAATACAAATAGATTTTCCAAAATATTTGAATTATAACTATATATTCACAACGACCACGACGACGACGACGCACGCACACACACACACACACACACACACACAAGACGATTTGCGGGATGAAAGTGAAAGAACGAATTGCAGTAAATAAAACTGAAAATGCACTCGATTATTGTTCCTTATAGGTTACTGTCCAAAAGCGACATCATAGAGTTGAAGTGGAAACGCGTTTTTGTTGTGGGAATGTGTGACTTCATGTGTTTGGAATTCTGGGTGATGGTTATAGTATGGAATTCTGACAAGTGAAATGAGTTTTCTTTTTTTACTTTATGGGATACACAAAACAGTATAGTACAAAATACACACACACACGCACATATTTATTTCTTTCATGTTCACCTATCTAAAGTAGTTAACTACTGGAATCTAAGTTTTACTGTTTTTTTTTTTTTTTCTTATCACGTCTTACTTGTCAATAGGTTGTAGATAGACATTTTCTAAAATATAATTAACTACTGGAGTTTCAGTTAGAAATTATAAGCAGAATGAATATTCCTAAATATGGAGAACACATCAACGATACCTTAATTGTCCATTTAAGTTTACAAATACACATTGATTTGAATGAATTATTTACAAGTATATCCACAATGAAAGTTAGAACATCTAATTACTTAGAAATGCTTCACAAGATTTATCTCTCTTGCTATTTTCCTGAAGAAAGAAAAATTCCAAATGGTTTTCGGTTCGCTAATTTTTTTTTTTTTTTTTACTTTACGGGATACACAAAACAGCACAACACACACATACACAAGGCCTGAAATAACGAATTGCCGTAAATAACCTAAAAATGCAATTCACTCTTGTTTCTTAGCACAAACTTTTGGTTATGTTTCCAATAACAATTGTAAGAATTGCATGGTACTTTTTCACGTTTTGGGCAACCAATATCATTTAAATCACGAACAGGTCTGCCTAATAACTTCGTTAATGTTTTTGATTTTTTTTCTTCCTTCGGACAGCAATATTTGATATTTGCATGTTGAGTCTATTATCCAATCTCTTACTTTATCCAGAGATAGTGAACCATTGTCCCATTTCAGCTGATGATTATATATTTAATTAACCATGAATTCTGCTTTTTTACTTTTTCAGGTAATTCTTTCCAACTACACGATGTCGTTGTCAATGCATATCTTATGATAAATCGATCAGAAATACAAATTTCTTTAGGAAATAAACTAGAGCATTCATTTAAAAGAAATTTAGCATCAATAACAGGGATAATATCTGAAAGCTCGTATTTTTCCCCAACTTTAGATTTATCATTTTCTTTTTCTTCATACTTCTTACGTTACTTCTTTTGCCAGCACAAATAAATAGTTATTTATTATTATTATTATTTCACTGAATATTAACTCTGGTTGTATACTTTATGTTATCTTTCTGTTACAAAGTTTCAAACACACACACACACACACACACACACACACACACACACACACACACACACACACACACATATATATATATATGACAGAATGATCATTGACTCGGTTCTAGTCATTCAATTTTTTTCATAAAACTATATATATATATAATGTATTTTATATATTTCTTCATATAGAAAGAAATAAAATGAAGAAATAAAAATATATTTCTTCAATCTGATTGGTTGTTTTTCTCTTTCTTACTTTTAAAATTCAAAATATGCTTTTCAAAATCTAGTTTTTATGTCTCCTTCGTAGGCATCCACAAACTGCTTTTGCTTGCAAAACTGTGGAGATGAACTAATTGTTCTCTCTGGCTATTATTTTTACCTTCGATTCCTTTTGCTTCAAAGCTACTTTTGTAACTGAAATTTTATTTTATTATATTTTTTTTTTATGATTAGCAAGTTTTACTAAAGGAAATGAGACAAAACAAGGTTTGGAACTCTCCGTTAGCGATTTCTTATTAGAAACTTGTTTTTCTAGCACAAATAAATAGTTATTTCTTATTATTTCAAATGAATATTTGCTCTGTAGTATACTTTGTTAATTTCTATGTTACAAAGTTCCAAACATTTAAAACGTTAGCCTATAGTGATATGTTTAGGTGAGCGCAAAAATCAACGTGTCTAATCAACGTGTCAACTCATATCCTCCCTTTTGATGTTTATGTGTGGTCCTTCTGTGTTCTATTGACACCAATATTTTATTTGAGATTATCAGTTCTGGTTTTCGAGTGTGTGAACGAAATGTTTACAGATAACTCAAACAATGTCAATAGGTAGCATTAGACTAGGGTTCCCATAATGTTTTACTAAAATCTGGGACATTCTGAAATTATCAGAATATTCACTTAAAAAACCCTGGGACATTTTGTAAAAAAACGGGACATGTTAAAAATTAAGAAAACCAAAAGGAAAACTATTATATATGTTGCACTTTAAATTAAATACTGCTATAAACATACATTAACATTAAATCCACTTTAAAAAGAGATTATTAATCAAACATATTTAATTAGAAAAATATTTATCATATTTATGGACCTGTTCGAGAATTTTTTTTCTTTTGATATTTGATCATAGAACTCAGCACAAGAGAAATTCTTAAAACATGTCTTTACAATGATTAAAGCTTTTACTGTCTCAATTTTAAGTCTGTTTTTTTTTCATCTGCCCAGAGTGTATTTATTAATGAAAAAACATGTTCAACAGATGCATTAGTTCCTGGCAGTGCTAAACAAAAACTAACTAGGCATTTAATACTCCCAGAATTTTTACCCTGCTTTGTAAAATGAGCAATTTCACACCATTTATCACTGACACTTTAATCCTTCTGTTCACTCCACACTTCAAATCTGCTTTCACAATATTTTTTCACACATACAAACTCATCAAATAAGTCCTCTTCATTCACAATAAAACTTGGTGACACTGTCTGCATGAATATATAGCTTTCTTGTATGTTTTTCCAAGTCACAGGATCCTTTCCCTTCAAATTAATCCAATCCATAGACCGAAGAGGTGTGAGAAACGGTGTACACCACTCCTGAATATATCCAATACATGCAGTGGAAATCTACTGCATGTATTGGATATATTAAACGGTGTACACCTTCTTCTTCTTCTTCTTCAGCAGCTTCTCCCACTTAAGTGGGGTCACTGTTTATTATGAGTCTCCTCCACACCTTCCTGTCTTGGGCTGTCAGCACATCCAAGTTCTTCATCTTCAAGTCCTCTTCTACCAGCTCCCTCCATATCTTCTTTGGCCGCCCACGCTTCCGCCTTCCTTGCACATCCATCTGCATGACCCTTCTTCCCACATATTCGTCCTCCCTCCTCATCACATGACCAAACCATCTCAACCTTGCCTCCTGTATTTTCCCTCCTAAGTTGGTAACTTTCACTGTTCCCCTGACATAGTCATTTCTCAGATGATCCTTTCTGGTCACACCGCACATCCACCTAAGCATTCTCATCTCTGCTACTTCCATCCTGCTAATGTTATTTTTCCTCAGGGCCACAGTTTCTATAGCATATGTCATAGCTGGCCTCTACTGTCCTATAAATTTTGCCTTTCAGATTGATCAACTGTTATATGTCCTTCGTTTTCTAATTCTTGCAACTTTTCTGCCTTCCTACAATTTAACCAGTTCGTTTCATCCTTCACTTCAATTACTGTTATATCTTGCTTTTCAATACATTTAATGGTATCAAAAAAGGTTTTTAACTGACTGCAAGGAAATGCAGGAGTGTAATTGAAAGTGGATTTTCAAAGAAATTTTTGAGACTGATAGGACGTTTGTCAATAGAAAGAAAATATGACTTCAATGAAGGGAATATGTCAATAACCCTCTGGATTCCAGGCAAGAGAGAGAGAGAGAGAGAGAGAGAGAGAGAGAGAGAGAGAGAGAGAGAGAGAGAGAGAGAGAGCGCCATCCTTGTCTTGCTGGTACCCAAAACAGTGTTATACGCTGTTTTTGTGAATTCACAAAATTATCTAAGTTCCTCAACTCGTACACAATATATATAGAAATATTGGTAAATATAATAAATTTAGTTTAATCCTTTATTCGAGTGTAACCAAACAAAGTTAGCACTTAAAAATATCTTCAGGACTGAGGTAAGGTGGTGCAACTCCGAGCATAGGTGGACCAAGCTCTCACCACTCCTTGTCTCAGTATCTCCCATAATGCAAAGCACATCTCCTTGCGGACATGTATACTGCTATGCATTAAGGGAAGGGGCACTACAGAGACCGGTTTCGACCTTTATTGAGGTCTCGTCAGTGGGAGGCAGACCCAAACGTGGAGATACTAAGGAAGCGATAGGAGAGGTCATATTTACCCATACTGGGTCTGGGTAGTGCCCTTTCCCTTAATGAATAGCAGTATACATGTCCGCAAGGAGATGTGCTTTGCATTATGGGAGATACTGAGACAAGGAGTGATGAGATCTTGGTGCACCTTTGTTCGGAGTTGCCTGGTGTCGCACCACCTTACCTCAGTCCTGAAGATATTTTCAGGTGCAAACTTTGTTTGCTTACACTTGGATAAAGGATTAAACTAAATTTATTATAGTCTAAACAAGTGCAAAATAAACTTCCAAAATATTGGTTATTATTAATGATTAACTGAAGATCGATAGGTAAGCAGTCTGTACAGCATTATATATCACATGAGCAGGGCAACCAATTCCAATTAAATTGTTCACAGCGTTTTCTTGCATTTTGAAGTACAGATTGTTCTTTCTCTTTCTCTTCTTTCCACCAAAGTTTGTAATTGTATTATCTGCTAATATAGCAATAACCTTTTTCAGGTGATCTAACTTCTGTAACACTTCCAACACATAAGAAAATAAAAGTTCTGAAGATTCACCACCTAAATTAACTAACTCCAACACATTCACCTTCACACCTTTTTCTGGATGATAGTATCTAATGACCAGAGGCACTAATTTCATGTCAAAGTGGTTTGATGAATCGATTCGTACTGATATAAAACGAAATTCTTTTAACTCTTCCTCAATCTGCTTTATAGCTAATGGTACAATAACATTGGTTATTATTGCCTTGCACTTTGTTTGCGAACACCTGAACTTATCGTTGAAATTTTTTTTTCACGATGGTTGTTGTGCAGTCCATGGAGTTAAAGCTGTGGTTATGCACCGCTGTGTGATACACGAAGATCGCTTCCTGCGCTACCAGTGATAACTCTTTTTCCCTTTCACTCTTGGTTTTCACAATTAAAAAATCACTTATACTGCAGTTGGAAGCCTTACTCTGAACATCAGCTTTATGTTTTTTTTCGTTTTCACGTGGTTCACTACGCTGACTGACCACCACGCGAAATGAAAAATTTGCAGTTACACGGAGTACATTCCACATTTTCATCTGCACCTTTAATGAAAGGATATTCTCTTCTAATATTATCTTTAACACTGCCCTTACATTTCGGTATTATAGGGGTAGAAAATGATAAAAATTATAACACTCAAAATATTTGTTAGATCTTGAATGAAGTACTTTTCACTATAGAAATAATTCACTCAAGATTTAACAAACATAACAAATCAACAAAGAGATACCTGTGTTTAGATCAAGAAGCAGATTGTAAAAAGGGCTATAAACGAATGCCATTAAAGAGGAATTACAAAAATATATTTAAGTAATGTGATCTGTTTGTAAAGTGTATCAATTAAAAGATGTTCTATGTGAAGTGTTTATCAATGATAAACACTTCATTGTCATAAAGTGGACTTCGAACTTTTGTTCGAAGTTCACTGGCGAAATTTCAGGAGAATGCTTGGCCTATGGCAGTAGCCCTTGCACGGCGAGCGGCACTCTCATATTTCTCAGAAGACGCTGAAGAGAAGATCGTCCCGTGTACACAAGAAGACGCAGTATGGAGAAACGTCTCGCGTAAAAAAAAGGGATCGGTGCCGAGCGGAAAACATAACAGTAAAGAGGGCGCAAAGGGTGCAACACAAAAGGAGTCTACACTCCTTTCACAGGGCTGTTTTTCTTGGATGTCAGGTCGCTCTCTCCCGCTTCACCGAGGGTTCCGGATCGCCTTCTGCTGTTTGATGTCGACACCGGTTTGTTCCAGAGTCCAGGCTCGGTACGGCTTTAGAGAGGAATAGCCGAGTACGATAGTTGGAACGGGAATGCAGACAAGACATGCGGCGATGGAGCACGTCAAGCACGGGCACAACGGCAGCTTTCGAGATAACCAGATCGAATGATCTCCTTGAGTGACCACGTGGATCAAAGCCAGAATGAGATGTCTAATCACAATTTGAGAGAAAAGGATCGAGCAGATCAAGCTGAATTGTGAACTAAGTAACAGACCCGCTGAACATCATAGGAGATCATAGGAGTTGATATTGTACAGTTTTTGTTTTCCTTTTCCGTTTGAAAAGATGAAATGTTGTGAATTAATGTACAAAGACATTGTAGTGTAGGACTTTTAAGTGATTAGTATAGGTAGCAGTGGCATGACTCCTGTGATCAATTCATTAAAGGATATTATATTAGATGAATAGTGTCCCATATGTTATTACGAGGTGATTGATAAATCTTAGTAGAGTAATTGTATGGATGAGAATTTAGATCCATATATTGTATAAAGGTATAAAGGTAGTGTTTAATTATATAAAAAGGTTTCATGATTGAATCTAATTGATTTGAAACTCAGTTGTCTTAAACAATTCCCTAACTTAGAATGACAATATTTAGTAGAGTGTATGAATGTAAATGTGCATTCTTATGACTTCAATAAATGTACTGAGTATTTTACCTGATTCTTGGACCGAGAATGAATTCAATGCACCGCTCATTTTTTAATCGGAACCTGAGCGGGACAGAATAGCATGTTTAAAACCACGATTGCAAATGATAGTTAACGAAAGTGATATCGATAATTCGGTACTAGGTATTAATGATAGACTGATTATCTCTGCATATTATCTGAGTTCTGCCTTGGTTAAGAGGTCTTTCTAACCTAATGGTATTGGCTGGTGCAGCAAAACAAATAAATTTGCCAGTATCTTATTGGGAAGTAACTCCAGAGAGTCAAAACAAAGGATTTGTCTTCTACCCAAGCATACCCTCTGTCTAAGTAATTAATGCTCTTTGATCAATCTAGGAATCGGCCAAATTGTGTAGATAGTGTTTCTGCAAATAGCAGCAAAGCCAAAATTTAAGTTAGGATCTTAAGCCTAGTTAGTACAAGAGAATAAGTAGAAGTGAATAAAGGTAAAGTTGATATATATATATATATATATATACATACTAATAATAAAAAGGAACGACACAACATATTGATCAAGTAAGATACTGTTATAACAGAAGTACGGGAAAAGAGAACATCGCCACTAGTTATTATTAGTTAGTTATATTATTTATAATACTAATGATTATTATTATAAATAATAAATAATTAAAAAGTGTTATTATCAACATTGTAATAGAAATTGGTACTAAAATGGAGATAAAATTCGTTTATCAATTTTTTCCTGAAGGATGCTTAAAAAAGTGGGACTTTTGGAATTAACACGGGACATTTTTATAAAAAAACGGGATGAATGGGAACCCTACATTAGACAATTTTCTAAAACAACTAATTACATGATATCAGTTTTCCCCACTTTTTTTTCAATTCCAGGCATTAATTTCACAGTAGTGATTTTTTTTTTTACATTAACATCTTCTTGTATTATGATGTTTATTGATCTGTATTAATGATTCAGCTTAAAAAAATTTCATAATCACCGATTTTTATATAGAAAAAAAACAAAAGAAATAGTTAATTGTTTTAGAAAATGTGAACATGAAAAAAACAGTGGATTTATATATCAAATTCTAAACAGAATAATTGAGTAAAAATTTCACTGTGGAAGACTCCACAATAACACACAAAAAAATAAAAAAATTTGGCCACCACACGAAATTCCAATTTTCAGCTTGGCAATGAAACGATATCACGCGATCACGCGATGCGAGTTCTCACTAGACGGCCGATCACGCGTTATCGCGTTGACGTCGCTAACTAAACAAAAAAATAAAAAAAAAATTGGCCACCACACGAAATTCCAATTTTCAGCTTGGCAATGAAAGTGTTAAAAAAATCAGCTAACGCCTTTTTATTATCTTAAATACACGGAGTAGGCGAGGCCGTTTTTAGGTCTATCTAACTTTTGGAGACTGAGTAATTGGGAACTCTACTGGTTCCCAATCAGAGATAGCTGGCCCAAGGCTACCACTAATTAAGCGGCATGCAGTGAAGAGTGACAGTTGAACAAGTGCCGCCATATCGTGGTCCCTAACCCTAACACTCGTATTTAATCTCTGAAATAATGTGATGTGGGTTCTACGGAGAAAATTGAGTTTTCTCCCGTAAACTCAATTTTCTTGAGTTTACGGGAGAAAAACCCCCTTGCCCATGCCAGAGATCAACTAACTCGGGAACTGGTCGAATAAAGGCTTAGAAAAATTTCCTCTAGTCGCCGATTAGTCTCGAAATCAAGTCTTCCTTCATGCGGTCAAGGGCGTTGGTGTGCAATAAATTGAGTTAAACAAGCTAACACACATCATTGTTCATTTAAGTTTGCAAATGAATATTTTATTTTTCGGAAATATTATTTACAAGTATATTCACAGAGAGAAATTCGAAACATGTAATTACCCAAAAATACATACATACATCTTCAAGGCCCACTCTTCCTAATTGGGTTGTGGGGACAACAGCTGCAAGAGGAACCTCCAATGGTCATGATCCTCTGCCACCAAGCTCAGGTGATCTGGTAGGATTCCCAAACGTGTCCACCCAAGGTTTTGGATATAATCTATCCAGAGATTAGATTAGAAGTCCTTGGCCTTCCACATGGCCTCCCACCCTTTGGCTTGGCAAAGAGGGGCTGCTGAGGGAGCCTCTGTTGTGGCATTCTGACCAGGTGCCTGTACCAGCGTAACTTTGATCTCTCAACACGGAGAAGCAGCGGTTGAGTATTGAGGGTTTCCCGAATTGCAGAGCTTCTGACCCTGTCGAGTTTTGTTAGCCCCACAACCCATCGTAAGAACCTCATTTCAGCCGCTTGAATTCGTGTCCGCATTCTTTCGGTCATTACTGAACTCTCATGACCATAGGTGAGTATGGGGGACATAGACTGTATTGAAGACAGCCAGCTTTGCCTTCTGGCTTAATTGCTGCTTCAATACTACCGAATGGCCAAGCTCCCGCAATATTGCACTTGCTGAGCCAATTCGGGTATCTAGCTCTATGTCCCATTTCCCATCATTCGTGAATATGGACCCAAGGTATTTAAACTTCTCCACCTGTCTTGTTGGGACTCCACTTATATATAGAACAAAACTGGGATGGTTGTCTTGAGACCACAAATGTTTCAGTTTTGGCCACACTGATCTTCATTCTGGCATCTGCACAAACAGCTACAAACCTATCCAGGATCCACTGGAAGTCATCTGTGGAAGAGCTAAGCAGAACTAGGTCATCTGCAAAAAGCAGATGTCCAATGCTACATTTTCCAATTCTGACACACTCACTGCCTTGGCTGTGCCTATCAATCCAGTCCATAAATATAATGAAAAGGAGGAGTGACAGAACACACCCTTGGCGGGGGCCAATGGAGACTGTGAAAGGTTCAGACTTTGTGCTGTTTACCTTGACATAAAACACTGGGCATTCATACAGGGACTTGATGGCAGCTAATAGTTGGCCATCCACTCCACACTCCTGTATTACTTGCCAAAGCTTATCCTGAGGAACCCGATCATATGCCTTCTCCAAGTCCACAAAACATGTGTAGACATTCTTGGCATATTCCCAAGATTTCTCAAAGACTTGCCTTAAAGTGAAGATTTGGTCAATTGTACTTCTACTAAGACGAAATCCACATTGTTCTTCCTGGAACTTTGACTCAAATATGCTCCTGCACCATCTTTCCAAGCACTTAGCATACACTTTCCCAGGCAGGCTGAGCTGAGAGATGCCACAATAGTTACTGCAATCCTTCTGGTCTCCCTTCTTAAAGACTGGTATTATTATGCCTGTCTGCCATTGCTTTGGTGCATATCCAAGATATCCAAGCAGCCTGACACACTCGAGTCAGCCAGAGAACACTGTCTCGATTTAAGGCTTTTAGCATTTTGGGCCGAATTTCATCATTGCCCGATTTTAGCGATTTTATTGCTAAATGGACCTCTTCTGCTGTGAGACTAGTCATTGCCCTGATCTGCACCTCTTGGATGTCCACAACTGCTGGGCCACCCGGGTTAAGAAGGCTCTCAAAGTATTCCCTCCTTCTGTGGAGGATATCCTTCTCGGTTGTTAAAAGTGCACCATCAGAGGCCTTAATTGCCATCGCTGTGCACGATTTCCTCCCTTGAAGGCGGCGGATGGTCTGCCAGAATACTTTGTTTGCATTTGCATAGGATGAGCCTAATCTTTCTCCAAAGAATTCCCAAGCCTTCTGCTTTGCTGTCTTTACTTCCTTAGCAGCAGCTTTTCATGCTTCAGCATACCACAAACACATCTCAGGTGACCTGACTCTAAGCCATGTTATGTAGGACACCTTTTTTACCCAGACAGTTTTTCAGACTGCTTGGTTCCACCAAGGTGTCCTTTTCTCACTGCCCGTTGCCACACTGAGCCACTTTCTGCCACACCATGAGAGTGCAGAGGCAGTGACAGCTGTTCTTAACAGCTCCCATTCCTCCTCAACATCTGCAGTATGCTTGGGAATCTCTTTGAACCTGAAGGAAATGTCATCTGCAAAATTCTTCCTCAAAGCCTCATTTTCCAATGTCTCCCATTTCACGCAGTATAGCTGCTTAGGACTACCAGCGTTGATGGTTTCTGAAGCCATAGAGTGCACACACAACAAGGTAGTGGTCAGTTGACAATTCTGCCCCTCTTCTCACACGAACGTCCAACGCTGAGGAAAATAGGTCTGCTGAGACTATAAAGAAGTCAATCAGAGACCTTTGTTTTAGTGTATCCCTGTACCAGGTATACTTATGGATTCTCGGTGCTGGAAGAAGGAATTCATTATGGACAAGCTGTTAGTACAGCAGAAGTCCAATAATTTCAACCCATTCGCGTTAAGGTCAGGGGCACCGTTCCTCCCAACCACACCCCTCCATGTCTGGTCATCTGTTCCAAGATGTGCATTGAAGTCACCCATTAGCAGGACTGATTCCATGTCTGCCACCCTGTCAAAAGCAGCATCCACTTCCTCTAGGAAGGCAGAGTTACCCAAAAAATATTTCACAATATTTAGTTTATACGCTTAATATTTTTCAATGAGTTCAATAAAGAAAATGTTTGTTACTCACTGTTTCTTGGTTACATCACATCAAAATAGCTGGTCACACAGAAGAGCTTTAAGATAGGTAACCATAGGAAGCACAGCTCCATACATTTGATATTCCATTAGTATGACACCATGCCTCCCTAAATTTTCTGTGTATTCTTTTGACACCAGATATGCACAAGCAGTTTTCGTATAATGTTCGTAAATGTCCCAAAATAAAGAATATATATCGAATTGAATAAAATCTTGAAAGTCTAATTTTATCATTGATGAATTTAGATGGATAGCAATAATTTTTCTCATGATACAAATAGATGGTAATTCAGTTTCCAAAAATAGTAAATAATTATCAATGTCATATTTTTGATGAAAATCTCTTGGCTTCTTCACAACTGAAAGAGAAAACTTTACTGCCACCAGCTCCTGTATCATCGAGCATTAGTTCCCCATCCTGGCATTTCAGAATATAACAGTCACTGACATCCAATTCGTAGTCAACTCTTCTTTGCAAGTAGGTGAGGATATCAGACTTCTTCCTGCATAACTTTTCCTAAGTGGTCCTGGATAACCACATTACAATATATGTATCTTCTAAAATATTGATGAAACGGTCAGAGTAAACAGTACTATAAGGAAAAACAATCGAGTTGAGTGAATTTTCAGTTACTGCAATTCATTCACCCAGTGCAGCTATCATATTGTGTTATGGTGTTTTGTGTCCAGTAAAGTAAAATAATAGGTGAGCCACAAAAGTATTTGAAATTTTCATTCTTCAGGAAAGTAGCACGAGACAAAACTTTTGACATAGCTCTAAAAGGATGGAAACCTGTTATTATTTTAGAAGATGTGTACATTGTAATGTGGTTGTCCAGGACCACTTGGGAAAAGTCCAAATGGTTAGCCTAGTGGCTTTGCGCTTCACAACAATATACCTGGGGAAGGAGTGTCCTAAGTTTGATTCCTGTCAATAACATGAGGCGCTCAAGGATCTTCCTCAGCCATAGCCAAGTTAGCAGGTCTTGGGCACAGAAAGCAGGGTTTTTCTGCCAGTTAATCTGGTGTTTTTCATCCCACAAGCAGACAAACCAGTCTGAGGAAACACACGGATTACAGTCAGGAATACTGACCCAGCCATAGGCCTGATTTGTCAGCCTATGCTGGTTCCAGAGCCCGGATAAAATTTGGGGGAATAGATGTACCGTGAACTCCCATAAAAAGGGGAAACACTGTATCATCACATGGAATTTATTTATTTTGACTTGGGAAAAGTTACACAGGAAGTGGTCTGATATCCTCGCCTACTTGCAAAGAAGAGTTGACTATGAATTGGATATCAGTGAGTGTTATATTCTGAAATTCCAAGATAGGGAACTAATGCTTGATGATACATGAGCTGGTGAAAGTAACATTTTCTCTATTCGTTGTGAAGAAGCTGAGAGATTTTCACCCAAAATGTATGACATTGATAATCATTTACTATTTTTGGAAATTTCTACTCAGTTATTCCAATGATACAAATAGATGAATTTCCATCTATTCGTATCATGGGAAGAATTATTGCTAACCATCTAAATTCATCAATGGTAAAATTAGACTTTCAAGATTTTATTCAATTCAATATATATTCCTTATTTTGTGACATTTACAAACATTACACGAAAACTGCTTGTGTATATCTGGTGACAAAAGAATACATGGAAAGTTTAAGGAGGCCTGGTGTCCGACTAATGGCATATCAAATGTATGGAGCCATGCTTCCTATGGTTTCCGATCTTAGGACTCTTTTGCATGACCACCTATTTTGATGTAATGTAACCAAGAAAGAGTGAGTAATGAACATTTTCTTTATAACTAAGATCAAAAGCCAAACGGCTAATTTTTTCTGGCAAAGTTGATAAATTAAGGGGATAATTTAATTGACCATTTTCTTTATTGAACTCATTGGAAAATGTTAAGAGTGTAAACTAAATATTGTCAAATAGTTTTACATGTTTGAATTTTTCTCTGTAAATATACTTGTAAATAATATATCAGCAAAATAAAATATGCATTTGTAAACTTAAACGAACAAAGATGTGTGTTATTGTTGTGTCTTCCACAGTAAAATTTCTACTAAGATATTCTGTTAAGAATTTGATATAAAAATCACTAGTGTGAAATTAATACCGGGAATGGAAAAAAAGTGGGGAAAACTGATATCCTATAATTAGTTATTTTAGAAAATTGTCTAATGTTTCGTGTGTGAACGAAATGTAAACATTTGTTCACACCCTCGAAAATCGGAACTGATAATCTCAAATGAAATATTGGTGTCATTAGAACACAGAATGACCACACAAAAACATCAAAATCGAGGGTATGAGTCATGATGAGACACGTTGAGTTTTACACTCACTTAAACATAATACTATAGTCTAAAGTTTTAAATGTTTGGAACTTTTACAGAACCTAGCAAATAACATAACTGTGGATTTTTTTAATGGATAAAGTATAAAATGAATTAAATAGTGACAATGTTGTTACTATATTAGATGTGTCCAACAGATAAGAATAGAAAAACCAAAAGAAATAGTTAATTATTTTAGGAAATATGAACATAAAAGAAAAAAAATGTCATTACCATCACCACACATTACCACAGATGGCTGCCACATAAAGATCAAAAGAGCGGATATGAGTCATGATTAAAGATAATACTATATTGTGTAAATTTCTAAATGTTTGAAACTTTGTAACAGAAAGTTAACATAAAGTATACTACCACAGTTAATTTTCAGTGAAATAATAATAATAATGATAATAATAATAATAATAATAATAATAAATAACTATTTATTTGTGCTGGCAAAAGAAGTAACGTAAGAAGTATGAAGAAAAAGAAAATGATAAATCTACAGTTGGGGAAAAATACGAGCTTTCAGATATTGCCCCTGTTATTGATGCTAAATTTCTTTTAAATGAATGCTCTAGTTTATTTCCTAAAGAAATTTGTATTTCTGATCGATTTATCATAAGATATGCATTGACAACGACATCGTGTAGTTGGAAAGAATTACCTGAAAAAGTAAAAAAGCAGAATTCATGGTTAATTAAATATATAATCATCAGCTGAAATGGGACAATGATTCACTATCTCTGGATAAAGTAAGAGATTGGATAATAGACTCAACATGCAAATATCAAATATTGCTGTCCGAAGGAAGAAAAAAAATCAAAAACATTAACGAAGATAATAGGCAGACCTAATCTTGATTTAAATGATAATGGTTGCCTAAAAAGTGAAAAAATACCATGCAATTCTTATAACTGTTATTGGCAACATAACCAAAGATTTTGTGCTAAGGAACAAGAGTGAACTGCATTTTCAGGTTATTGACGGCAATTAATTCTTTCAGGCCTTGTGCATGTGCGTGTTGTGCTGTTTTGTGTATCTCGTAAAGTCAAAAAAAAAAATTAGCGAACCCAAAACCCTTTGGAATTTTTCTTTCTTCAGGGACATAGAAAATGAGACAAATCTTGAGAAACATTTCTAAGTAATTATATGTTCTAATTTTCATTGTGGATCTACTTGTAAATAATATTTCATTCAAATCAATGTGTATTTGTAAACTTAAACGAACAATTAAGGTATCGTTGATGTGTTCTCTATATTTAGGAATATTCATTCTGCTTAACATTTCTAACTGAGACTTCAGTAGTTAATTATTTTTGAAAATGTCTAACTACAACCTATTGACAAATAAAACGTGAAAGAAAAAAAAAACAGTAAAACTGAGATTCTAGTGGTTAACTACTTTAGAAAGGTGATCATGAAAGAAATAAAAATATGCATGTGTGTGTGTATTTTGTACTATATGTATAACACGACCTACAACAACTCTCTACATCCGCACACCCTTCAACAATGCATACGGTTCTTTTGTGAGATCACATCAGATACCCACGCAACTCAACAACCTACCAAGAAAGTTAAAACACGTAGATAACTACAGAACATTAAAATACGAACTCTGGAAAATATACCAACAAAATTAAGAAACCATTAACACTAACATACACATCACAAATCACTAGACACATCACAAATCATTAACATCCAATGCCTACATCCCATACATAAACAGTAGCAACAACACGCTAAATCCCACTCTCTTCATAAAAGCTAACCCAAGCTTCGAAGTAGGTGGGATTAACTTGCCTCACTCATCTACAACTAATTCTTATAAGCAAATGCAGAAATTTGTATGAATAATCACTCTTTCTCAAACTTACAAAATAATAATAAATAAATAAAAATAAAATAAAAAAATAAAAAATTATACAAAAAATTCTGTATAATCTTCATTGTTAATATTAGAAGAACATGTGTTGTAAATACATAATATAAAGGCAAAAAAGTATTACTAAAATTTTTTTAATTGAAATTCAATGTAGGAATTGCAGCACTTAGTGCTGAACTGTAAAATTATAAGGTGCAATGTCACACAAGATGTTTATTGTATGTATAAATATTTTAGCAATCAATAAATATATTATTATTATTAAAAAAAATTCTGTATATTCTGTATTCAAAAATTCTGTATAATCTTTATTGTTAATATTAGAAAAACATGTGTTCTAAATACATAATATAGAGGCAAAAAAGTATAATTAAAAATTTTAATTGAAATCTAATGTAGAAAATGCAGCACTTAGTGCTGAATTCTGTAAAATTATTAGTGCAATGTCACTCAAGATGTTTATTATATGTGTAAATATTTTAGCAATCAATAAAAATATTATAAATATTAAAAAAATACTGTTTTGTGTATCCCGTAAAGTAAAAAAAGAAAACTCATTTCACTTCTCAGAATTCCATACTCTAACCATCACCCAGAATTCCAAACACAGGAAGTCACACATGCCCCTAAGAAGAACGCGTTTCCACTTCAACTCTATGATGTCACTTTGGAGAGTAACCTATAAGGAACAATAATCGAGTGCATTTTCAGTTTTATTTACTGCAATTCGTTCTTTCACCCCACAAATCGTCTTTGTGTGTGTGTGTGCATGTGTGCATGCGTGCCTGCTTGCGTACGTGTGTGTGTGTGTGTGTGTGTGTGTGTGTGCGTGTGTGTGTGCGCGTGTGTGTGTGCGTGCGTGTTGTGCTGTGAATATAGGTTACAATTCAAATATTTTGGAATATCTATTTGCATTCAGAAGTTCGTTAGTTCCAGGTGAGCCATCTGGAGAGAAAGTAAGTTAATGTTTCTTTTGTGTAGTTTAAACACAGCAATGGTTAATATTTTGACATCTCAACTGATGTCAAAATATTAACATCAGTTGAGATTTCTTTTTATCATATACACCCAAAACAGACGATATTTGTTGAGTGCAGTTACTTTATATGATATTTATTTGTAATTTCAAATGACCACTGCTCATATGATTTTGGTAAGTGCAATGTTAATTCTAATACTTAATAGTGTTTCACAAGATTAATCATAGGGTACATACATTAGGGACTTTCAGCATGAGCTACATTAGCGAATTTTCATATCTAAGTTACTAATATATAGTTATAAGATGGTTTTGACAAGCAAAAAAAAGTGTGTGCTTGAGGGGTTGTGAGGGGACAACAATGATAGCCTGTAAATAATTGTTAAAAATATGTCTAAATGCTGACGCCATCTCTTGACTCTAAACTAAAATTCCAATAGCCCAAAACTTTGTAATAAAGATGATATTCGGATGAGTTATGCATATGGGGGAAAAGGTGTGTGTATGTGTGTGTGTGTGTGTGTGTGTGTGTGTGTGAGTGTGTGTGTGTGTGTGTGTGTGTGTGTGTGTGTGTGTGTGTGTGTGTGTGTGTGTGTGTGTGTGTGTGTGTGCGCGTGCTTGAGGGTAGTGCAGGGACACCATTGATACCCAGTAATTAATTATTTAGAAAATGTCTAAATGCTGATGATGCCATCTTTTGACTCTAAACGTGACGTCAATGACAGACGGGGAGGGCAGAGAAATTCTAAGGATTCCATACTCTATCTTATCTCTAATCATCACCCACAATCCTCCCATCCATGAACAAAAACACACAAAGTGACGTCAATGATAGATGTGGTCCCCCAGAAAAATTCCAAGAATTCCATACGCTATCTTATCTCTAACCATCACCAGGATTCAACACTTTATCTTATATCTAACCATCACCCACAATTCCATACGCGAACAAAAACACATGACGTGATGTCAATGGCACATGTTTCCCCATGGAAATTCCAAACATTCCATAATCATGTGCGTCACACAGCGAATCACGCACAATGACGTCACGAATCCTTATCTTATCTTGATCTTGATTTGGTCAGAAGTGACACCCATACTACTCACACTAATTGCCTTAGTATCCCATAATGCGAAACACGCGTCCCTTTGGATGTGTACAATGATATGCTTTATGAGAAGGGCCACTACCTAGAGCGGTTTCGACCTTTATTGAGGTGTTGTGACCTAAAAAACTCTGAGTGATTTACAAGATCACTTTAAATCTCACGGAGTGACGCCTAAAGGATCACTACTAAACTGACCAATCCAGTAGAGGAAACTCAGTAGTACTGCCAATGATGGCCTTTAATAATGTTTCTGTTTGGGCTGGCTTGCTTGCTTGCTTCCTAGAGAGTAGAGTAGATTTGGTCCGAGGTGGGTTTTTGCCTCCCAAAGAGAGCTAGTCGTTGAAAGTTTTTCACTTAATTTTAAATAAAATTAAAGATGCCAAAAATTACATTATTGTTTAATTCTTTACCTAAGTGTAAGTGAAAAAACGTTTGCGCGAGAAGTATCTTCACGACTAGGCTAGTCAACCTGTATATAGAGGCCAAAAATACATCTTTCAAATATTAATTAACATACTTAAATATAAAGAGACAATAGGCTTCATTTCGGCGATACCACCGGCGGAAAATACCAAGAATAGCGATCAGAACTTTAACACCTTTGCTGCGAGTTGCCCGAGATTGTACTACGTACTAGGACTACTTGCATCAGCTCACGCTAGTAATCGCCGATATTTTATAGTTTACTATACTACATTCGGCATGAAACTCTCTGATTCCAATCTTTGAGTTTCTTATTCGGTTTTAAAACAATGTGGGATTTAATATCCCGTTAATTTCAATAATTAATTAACATGATATTCAAAGTGTTTCTCTCTCGCTGGTAGCTGATAAGTACTAATGCTTTGTAACGGCTGTTACAAGCGAATAATTCGGGCTTTCAGCAGAATTTCTGCATTTAACGAATTCAATTACAAGACATATCTGACTGAAAGTTGCATTCCCATAGGTCTTAAGCAGTTTCGTAAATATTCATAAATATATGAGTTCTGCATAACTTCAACCTTGTATCTTGTCTGTCTGGCTGCCACTGATGAACATTCAATTTGGTTCGAAACCGATCGTAGTAACCCTTCTCATAATTCATAGCATCAGTCATACCGGAAAGGATGTGTTCTTTGTATTATGGGATACTAAGACAATTAATGAAAAGTCACTAGCCTGTATATAAAAGTAGCCTAGTCGTGAAGATACTTCACACACGAACTTTGTTTCTTACACTGAGATAAAGGATGTAAACAAGAATATAATTTCTTGGCACCCTGAATTTAATTTATAACCAAGTGCAAAAACTCGCTATTTGAAACGTTTTGAAACTCAGGGACTACTCTGAGTGTCCAGTCTTCAAAATTCGAGTCATCAGAATTCAAGGAGAACCGGCCTACCAGTGCGGAACTGGGGGAGGGGTCAGCGGGAAGTCCCCCTAGTATATATATATATTAAAAAGTACCGGTTTTAGAATGCATCCCTGCTCATTCTGATATCTGTTCTCATTTAATCGCTGTTTCTCTCCTGTACATATTTCTGAATGGAATATTTTCAATAATTTTTTATATCTTAATTTTACAAAAATATTTTTCGTAAACAAGCAAACGTGTTTCTTTTTTGAAATCCTCGTCTCTTTCAATTAATAATTTTAAAGTAAAAATTGAGTCTATGCAAGATTGAACTTATTCCCCGAATAGTTATTGCAGTCCCCTTTATTTCATTTTTTTCCCTTCGTAAATCGGAATAACTATTGCTTTTTCCAAGAGCCAGGAGTATTGAAATTAAGGGGATAAACATCCTTTGTTGTTTTATAGCCAGTAAGCGAAACTAAAGATCGATAACTATGATCTATGAGTTTCATGCCGAAAAATTATCGGCGAAGGCATTTCGAAGTAAAGGTGGAGCAAGCTCCCTCACTATTCTTGATATTTTCTCATAATGTAAAACACAGCTCCTAGGAGATGTAATACTGTCATTACATTATGAGGAGAGGTCACTACCCAGACCGGTTTCAACCTTTTTTTGAGGTCTAATCAGTGAGTAGGCAGACCTGGAAGATATCAAAGCTTAGTGAAAAGAACTTACATACCTTCACTATACGAATGCCATAAAGGTGTAATTATATTTTAGTTAAGATAAAAAGCCAAATGGCTAGTTTTCTGGCAACCTTAATAGAAATTAAGGGGATAAACATCCTTTGTTGTTTTATAGCCAGTAAGCGAAACTAAAGATCGATAACTAGATCTATGAGTTTGTAGTGATCTACTAAAGATCACTACATTATGAGGAGAGTGACCTCTCCTCATAATGTAATGACAGTATTACATCTCCTAGGAGCTGTGATTTACATTATGAGAAAATATCAAGAATAGTGAGGGAGCTTGCTCCACCTTTACTTCGAATTGCCTTCGCCGATAGTTTTTCGGCATGAAACTCATAGATCGTAGTTATCGATCTTTAGTTTCGCTTACTGGCTGTAAAACAACAAAGGATGTATATCCCCTTAATTTCTATTAAGGTTGCCAGAAAACTAGCCATTTGGCTTTTTATCTTAGCCAGGAGTATTTTCAGTAGTACAAATATTAATAGTGAATTTCGGGATTTTTTTTTTTTACCGGCGTATTTTTATACAGTTTGATATTTATATTTTCTTCTCCTGCCTTTTTCTTATTTTCATTATATCATTGTATTTTTTTTTTTTTTAGTTTTGACAAGGTAATATTTCCTATTAGGTTATTCCTTGGATTTTGCATTTCTACGTCTTTATTATGATCAGTACAGAGATTTTGGAAATAAGTGCCGATTTCTCAAACACTATTGCTGGTGTTATTTGCTTTTATTTATTTATTGGTGTGTTTTACTACTTTATAAGTTTACGGTAGTGGCTTGGATATATCTTTCACCAGTTCTGTTAGAAAATTGTTCCATCTTTCTCAATGTTCCCCCCCCCCCCTTCAATAGCAGTATTTCTTTCCTATTATATTCTATTTCTCTTTCTATTCTCCTGGAATTAAACACACCTAGAATACAAGGGTTCTTAAGGGTCAAAGCAGGAAAGCTCAGCGGAAACCTGCACGTAGCTTTTTAAAGAATGCAGAGAACCGACCAAGGCCCCTGATCTAATTTCCAATCTTATGTTCTAATGGTGCACTCTGTTAGGTATCTACCTGGATACTTATTTATTCGTATGGAGTTTCCTCCCTTTTTCTCCCACGTCCCTACTGGGGAGAGTTGAGCCCTCTCATGGGGGGTTAAGTATTTATGGCTGTAGATCCGTGTGTGTTCACGGGGCCGGTTTGCGGGATGAAAAAACGCCAGATAAACTGCCGGAAAAAACCCTACTGCCAGCGCCCCAGACCGGCTAACTTGCTATGGCTAAGGAAGATCCTCAAATCCCTCACGTCTTCGACGGGAATCGAACCTGGGACACTCCTTCCCCAGTCATATGGTTGCGAAGCGCACAGCCACTAGGCTAACAGCGCGGACACCTGGATACTGAAGTACGAGAATGGGACAACGATTTGGGATTTATCCAACCAAATTGCATTCTTATTAGCTTAAACTAAAATAACATGATGATGGAGTATTAAAGAATTTCAGGGCCGACTGAGGCGTAGCTAGAATAAATAAGGTCCACATTTATTTTCGTCAAAGAAGTAGTCCAAAAATTTAGCTACTGTAACAAATCTCAACCCAACAACAGGAGAGTTCAAGATTGACATTGCAAACTCAAGAAACATCAACGGAATAGGAAAGGAATAGAATGGCATAAATTGGATAAGAACCACATAGAAATATTAGGTGCGACCGAACAGAAAAGACAAAAAAAAAGTTAGATTTTTCTAAGCAATTAATACAAGATACTATACCAAGAAATAACATTGAGGGAAAAATAAGTAGCCATAATATTCATTCCTAAATACGAGGATAATCTTAGCGAATGGCTGGCAATATAAATTGGGCAGATGTCAGACTGGGCTATACCTGAAACACTAAAAACTGTATTAATCACTCCTATAAAGGGCCGTCGCCCGATTAGATCGCACCCTGAAGCAAACAATTAAATATCGCCCCTGATATATTATAAGACAAAAATATAAGAAAATCTCCAGTTGCTATTTTGTTTTAATTACAAGAGAAGCATTAATGTAAAACAATTACATAATAATATTAATTAAATGTTTGCTCTACGGGAATATCGCACAATAAAACTTTTTATAAGCCTTCTAAATTAAAATTATAAGCTGTTAAATTGTGAATGAAGCTATGTTATGTAATTTATTATTTTCATTCACATTTAACATTGCCTATTTAAATATTAATCATGGTTTATATAAAATTGTTTATTATTCCTTAATTAAGAATTACTAATTAAATATTTACTGAAAACCTGACCTGCTATTAATTTATAAAATAATAATATGTATAGAATTTTGTATAACTAAATATATGTGGTGTAACGTAAAGTGTTAATTTATATTTAACTGTATACGTAATCAAAAAGTTAAAGAAATAGCTTAAATATTCTGTTGTTTTTATTTATGAAATATTTAATGTTATGTAATCACTCATGAATAATATTAGACCATACATTACATTAGCGAAATGTTTACGTGCAGTCTGTTGTCATGGAGACGCACGCGTAAACAACCACGAGTGAAGAGAAGGTGGCGTTCGAACGTAAGGTGGGAGTGAAGGTCAGATAGAGAGGATATAGAGAAAAAGGGTAAAAGAGAAGGAAGGTCATAGTTAAGACAGAGAGAGGGAGAGAAGAATTATTATTAAGCGAGGGAGGAGAGAGTTTTGCGGAACCAAGATTATAGAATCCATAGGGCAGAAATTTATGAAAATAGTGTTCGGAAGTGAACCAATAAGTAGTGAATCATAAAGTTCAATATTATAAGTGAAATCGGCTGTTGTAATGAAGAAAGGTTAATGCCGTAATCAGATAAAAGGAAACTGGACAGTCAATGCGAGAATTCTGATTAGTTCCAGTCAATCTGGATTACGAATAAATTCTATGTTGCCCTAGGAAAAGATTATATTGATTACTTGGAGAAAAGTGAACAAGAGAAGATATCAGTACCTAACTACTGTTGTTTGGAATAGTGAAGTGCGACTAACAGTAGTACAGTTAAAACTGTGGAGATTTTTGTTATGTGTGTTCCGCTAACGTTGATTAAGTTAATTCATAAGTGCTCTCTCAATAATTTGATGTGTTGAAGAATTTGTCTGGTAAGAGTAGTTGTATAAGTTTGTCTATTTTAGCTTTAACTGTGATATATCCCCGATGCTCAAGGACCGGAATTTATTTGTTTGGAATATTGCTTACATAGAGTATTGCCTGCTGTGAATATAAACATTGAGCTGATAGATTTGTGAAGACTGATTAAATGTGAAGTTGTTATATTAACTTGAAATAAGAAGAATTGTGTTTTTGAGACTGTGAATTGTATATGAAAGTTAGAACGTTGAATTGGAATGAGTGACCTAAGAAGTTGTATTAAGTTAATTGTATAGTTCCAATTTTAAATAGAGTTTTGTATTCGTTAACCATATCATATATTAAATGTTTTATTTTGTTGATCTAAATATTGTGTTTGCCTGAATTCCTTTTTATTGCACCGTTCATAAATATTCGAATCTAGCGGGAACCCCAAGTAAAAATGATAATAAATAATTCGGCCTAATGAGATGACTGCTAACTTAATTTAGAACTGATCCTACTATTTATATAGACTAATCTAAGAATAGGGTGGCGCAGTATAAATATAAATTTCCCTACTTTTGGATCGGTGATCATTTCGTGATTAGTTGTATTATTCATAAAAGTGACTTGAAACTAGATAGATTTAGAACACGACGGAAAAGGTCGTCACGACAAAGCTATGTCTGCCTCATCGATATAGTTGCTAGACCAACCAATCTTTCTCGGGTCATTGAGGTTCGCAAATATTTTTTTATCAGTTTAGACTTGGAAAAACTTTTTTCCGCACTTGCTACGCTAAGAGGAATTGTTAGCGTACCGACGGCGCCTCCCGTAATATGGCTGAACGAGCGCTCTTATTAAGCCACGCCGTGAGGCAGGCTGCGTCTATGCTACACCCTCTCGATGTTACTGCTCATATACATAAACATGGAAAAAGAAACATTGTAAGTAATTACAGATCCATCGCCACATTGTCTGTAATCAACCAAATCATGGAGAGCATTGCGCATCGCAAGCACTCCACATACATTGAAAAATTCCAAATCATCCCAAAAACACAATATGGTTTTCAAAAAGAATAAAAATAAATAAATAAAGGAATCGCAACACTCCAGGAAGATTTCACAGACCTAATAAATGTTGCGTCAGATAAAAACAGAAGAGTATTAGTTGTTTTTATTGATCTAACAAGCCTTTGACACACAAACCTTGTTGAACAAACTAACACATATCTGAATCTGAAATGTGATTGGTGGGACACTTTTAACCAGATCAAGATCAAGATAAGATAAGGAATCGTGACGTGGATGTGTGTTGTTTTCAAATTCAGATGAAGATGACGTTTGGAATGTTTGGAATTTCGCTGTGGGTCCCCCTTCTGTCAGAGACATTGCGTGGTGTGCTTGGTTAGCATAAAGCATTGTGGGTAATTTTATAGATAAGGAATCGTGACGTTATGTGTTTGGAAATTTAGGGGGAACATATGTCTCTGTGACATTACGTGTTGTTTTGGTTTGCCTATGGAATTGTGGGCGATGTTTTGAGATAAGATATCTTGGAATTTCCCAGGGTGACAAACATCCATCATTCTCATCAAGTTTTGTGTCTGGTTGTCTATAGATGGCAGTAATAATTTTCCAATATAACTTGGGGTATTTCTTTCCTGTTAAAACTATGGGAATTCTTAGAGTAGAGTTCTTAGAATTCTTAGATATGGCGGCAGCGTTATGAAAAAAAAAAAAAGCTATCCAGTATTAGAATTGCGCTTACCCAAACATACGACCAGTGGTTATTGTAATTAGAAATCACTTGTTATGTTTAAGTTTAAAAAAAAACCCAAAAAAGATTAACTTACATTTCTTTCCAGAATGGGACATCTTGGGACTATCGAGGTTTTCTGAATATTCCAAATTGTTGATTTTTAACATATATTCACAGAACACAAACACAAATCTGAAAATGCAGTTCACTTTTTCATTATAGGTTACTGTGGCTAACATATATTCACACCACCTAAACACACAAAGTATAGGCGTTGAAAGATATTTCTGTAAATAACCAGAAAAGCTAGTTAACTACTTAATTTATATTACTATCCGATTGGTTCTCTGTATTAATTCCTTCCCACAGTTGCTCATGCTATGTTTTCCCAAGCATGGTGGAAAAGTCTATGCACTGTTTTGTTTAGGGTAAGTGTTATTTCCTGTTTGGAATTCAGAGTACTGTTAGTATATGGAATTCTGACAAGTGAAATGATTTTTTTTTCAAATTGATTGGTTATTTTCTCTATTTTACTTTAAAAAATTCAGTTTAACCACATATTCTAAGAGAATAACTGAGCAAAATAAATAAGTAAATAAAATGTATGTAAATTTATTTTCCAATACTGTAGATTTCTCATTAAGTGTTATCTTAAAGATATGCCTCTTATCCGGTCGCAAATTTGTTGTGCCTAGGTGAGAAATCGTGTGTTTAGATTGGAACTCTTCTTTCCATTGGGAAATTGTTGCTGTCGTAAATTAGTGCTTACATTTTATTATTTTTTTAAAACCAATATGACTATTAATTTTGCCTTCGATCCCTTGTGCCCTTAACCTATTTCTGTAACTGAAATTTATTTATTTTTTTCTTTAGCACTAGTAATTTTAAGTAACGGATATGAGACAAACAAGGTTTTGAACTCCCCGTTAGCGTTTTCTTTTAGAAACTTCTTTTGCAAGCACAACAAATAAATAGTTATTTCTTATTATTTCAAATGAATATTAGCTCTGTAATATATACTTTGTTAATTTCTATGTTACCTTTTATTTGACTAATATTATTAACAAGTTGTATTTACTGAATCTAGCATACAGAAATCGTTTTCCAGTACAGTCTCTATTTTATGCCACCAGTTATCAAAAGTAGGAAAGCCATATTTTTTGCATACATGCCAATGAACTATTTTGGTCACTTGATAATGAGGGTATTTATAGTCAGATTGAGCTATTTTGCTGCAGGCACTGATTAGATGTTCTGCAGTCTCATCTTTCTGATCGCATAATCTGCATTTGCTGTAATTATTGATGTTGTAAATTTTTGCTTTGATTGCATTAGTTTATAATGCCTGTTCTTGAGCTGCTAGAATAAATCCTTCTGTTTCTTTTTTAATGTATCCGTGTTGTAGCCATTCCCATGTCTTGTTCACGTCAATTTTGTCCTCAGTATCTCGAAGAAATTGGCCATGCAAGAGTTTATTTTTCCAGCGCACATATCGGATATTTTGTTGTTCCTTTTTGTAATCGGATTTGTTTCCTGTTGCTTTTAGAAGCATTGACTCAGAGCTATTGTCGATGTAATTTCTTAAACCAATTTCTACTTCTTCCAACACAGTCTGTCTCACTTGCAGCAGACCCCGTCCACTTATTCTTCTCGGTAGGTACAACCGAGTCATTAGTTTTCTAGTTTTGCAGTCTAGTTTGTCCAGGTCTTCTTTTGTCCAGTTTATTATGCCAGATGTGTATCGGATCACTGGTGTAGCCCAAGAATACATTGCTCTAATTGTGTTTAATCCATTTAGTTTTGTTTTCATAATATTTCTAACTCTTTTGATGATGTATTCTGATGAAATTGGCCATGCAAGAGTTTATTTTTCCAGCGCACATATCGGATATTTTGTTGTTCCTTTTTGTAATCGGATTTGTTTCCTGTTGCTTTTAGAAGCATTGGCTCAGAGCTATTGTCGATGTAATTTCTTAAACCAATTTCTACTTCTTCCAACACAGTCTGTCTCACTTGCAGCAGACCCCGTCCACTTATTCTTCTCGGTAGGTACAACCGAGTCATTAGTTTTCTAGTTTTGCAGTCTAGTTTGTCCAGGTCTTCTTTTGTCCAGTTTATTATGCCAGATGTGTATCGGATCACTGGTGTAGCCCAAGAATACATTGCTCTAATTGTGTTTAATCAATTTAGTTTTGTTTTCATAATATTTCTAACTCTTTTGATGATGTATTCTGATGCTGCCTGTTGTTTAACGTTCGAGTGGAGAATATCATTGGCTTCTAATATTCCTAGGCATTTATATTGTTCATCAGCTGAAATTGTTTTTATATATTTCTCTTGATCAAAATTAAAATTGCTAGTGTCATTAATTTTTTCTCGTTTAATAGATACAATTGTGCATTTATCTAAACCAAATTCCATTTTGATGTCCTGACTGAAATTATTATTATTATTATTATTAGAATGATTATTATTATAACTGATCTGTTATTATAACAATAATGATAAAACTGATCTTTTGGGAACAAAGAGAAAATAACGACCTTATATACATTTCAATGTCAGAACACAAAATACTGACAGCAAAACATTTATGTCACTACTATGCAGATTTACTAAAACATTATTTCGATACCAACTACAGAACAGTCAGAAATACATACCGTATAACAAGACCTGAGACAATTAATTATATCACATATAAATACAATAATCACTACGGAAAGGCCACGCGAAACTTCTACATCCCAGACATGATAAACAAATTACCTTTTGAATACAGAAACCTTACAAACTACAATAGCCTGAAAAGAGCTCTAAGGACATACTACGAACAAGAAAGACGCACCCAAAATACCATACAAACTTAATGAAACAATATATTCGTTCAGGCTTCCAGTTCAGCGACGCATCAATACATTACAAGTTTGTGTGTGTGTGTGTGTGTGTGTGTGTGTGTGTGTGTGTGTGTGTGTGTGTGTGTGTGTGTGTGTGTGTGTGTGTGTGTGTGTGTGTGTGTGTGTGTGTGTGTGTGTGTGTGTGTGTGTGTGTGTGTGTGTGTGTGTGTGTGTGTGTGTGTGTGTGTGTGTGTGTGCGTGCGTGCGTGCGTGTGTGTGTGTGTGTGTGTGTGTGTGTGTGTGTGTGCGCGCGTGCGCGCGCGCGCGTGCGTGCGTGCGTGCGTTCTTGTGTGCGTGCGAATTTCTCAATCATAGATTTCGTAGCTTCCCAACACAGCAAAAAAAAAAAAAAAAAAACAATACATAATAACCAACTGGTGTCATCCTGAGATAAGCTTACATATAAGCTTCGAGGATGAAAGCAAAGAAATTAGTTCTCATCCAAGATGTATCATATGTAACCAAATGCATGTAATGTACGTATCACATGAAAACCAATGTATGTAATGTATGTATTATATGTAAACAAATGTACGTAATGTAAATATCACATGTAAACAAATGTAAGTAATGTATCATATGTAAACAAATGTATGTAATGTATATAATAATTGTAACAAATGTATGTAATGTATATAATAATTGTAACAAATGTATGTAATGTATATAATAACTGTAACAAATGTATGCAATGTAAAAAAAATTCTTTTAAATGTAAATCATGAGTTTACCCGTATGTTTGTGAGAATAAGGAAACATAATATTTAGATTGCATATGTGTAAATACTGTTGTATAATCACACCTTTTCAAAGTTGAAAAAAAAAATAGTAAACTACAACATGTAATATTATACAACTTATGTAACTCTGAACAATATAATTGTAAATTATTATTATGATTGTTATATATAAAAAAAACTGTTATCATCATTACTATTTAAATCTCATTATATGTAGCACAAAGTGCTGAACCTTGTAAAATAATATACTGAATAGATGATCATTGTACATATGTAAATATTTGAAAGAACAATAAAAAAAATTATTGTTATTATTATTATTATTATTATTATTTATTGTATGTATAAATATTTTAGCAATCAATAAATATATTTAAAAAAAATCAAAAAAAAAATTAAGGAGACCACGACAATACCACGATATACTTGTCCGAATACCTAACGCCGTATTATCAGAAAATATTCGCACGCAAGAAAAGTAAAAACAGAAAACAATTACCAATTTATATGGATAAGAGACAGCAAAATATTCTTTAGAAAGACACAAGACGCAAAACCAATCGAAATAAAATCCGTAAACGACCTCAACAGGTTGTCACATTGAAAGGAATATTGACAACTCGTAAAGAAGGAACAGCACACCAACCAACATGAATGCAGACCATCAAGCAGACGTAATCACCCCCTGGCGACATGATAATTGCCACATTCTGAAATCAATAACAGAATGGAAACAAGTGACAATCCCCAAAAAAGGACTACCTATTCTCCACATCAACATCAGAAGCATTCAAAAATACTGGCTGACCCTGCAAGCTTATCTGAAGGAAGATATAGACGAAATAGACATCAGTTAATACTGACTGAAGTATCTACGACAAACGAAGAGGCAACCACCTACCATATGCCACACTTCCAACAACACAAACACTGCAGACAAACAAAACGAGGCGGTGGTATAATAATATTTACGAAACATAAACTAGAAGTAACAGAAATAAACTATAAATTAGAATACGCAGAAAACATATGCATCGAAATTAAAAACATCAAACAAGAAAACTCCCCGATATTAAACGCAATATACAGACCACGTAACTTAAGCGCCACAAAATTCCTAGAAGAACTAAAAAGATGGCTTTCAGTCACGTAAGTAGGCACCTCAGAATATTTGATAATAACAGGAGACATTAATATAAACATTAGGAACATAAATAACAACACAGAACAATACCTAGACCTATTATCGGCATATAACATAACCCCATCCATACAGTCGAATACACGAGAAGAGATAGTCGGAAACACAACGACCTCATCCTGCATTGCTCATATAAATATAAGGGCCATTCCAAACAGCCACACAGCAGCCGTCATAACATGCAAACTGGCAGACCATTATTTCACAGCATTACAGATACACACTGAACCAGAACCCATAAAAACCACTGAGACTACAAAACAGTATTATAGCATTCCAAACGAAACAATAGTAAACGATGAAATCAGAAAAACAGACTGGATGTAGATAGCATCTTTAGACTCTGCTGAAGCTGTATATAATAATCTTAAAATTGCATTTAACAAAATATATAACAAAGCATTAACAAAAATAAAAATACGCTCCCCAAATGAAACAAAATCCATGGATAACAGACAACATACTAACAGACATACAAAGAAAAGATGCCCTATGGAAACAACTTAAGAAATCGCCGAAAAATATCGCTTTAAAAGTTGACTACAAAAGAAAACGGAATCTCCTAACAACACAGATTAGAACGGCAAAAAGAAACTATTACAGCAACAAATTAACAATAGCTCAGAATGATATAAAGGAAACCTGGCACCTGATTAATGAAATGCTGGACAATATACACAGAACCACTGCCTCAGAAACAATAAAACACAGCTTTGCCTGCGACCCCAAATCCCTCAGAAAGTTGGCAAACAACTTTAATCAGCACTTCGTGAACTCTGTCCAAAAACTACAAGAAACAACCTTTCTTCACACAAACGAACATTCTCCACTAGATCCATGAGCAACCCAGTCGATGTGGTTCTCCACAGTAACAAAAGAAGAACTATCACTGGCAATTCAACAACTTAACCCTAACAAAGGACCGGAGATAGACGGAATCAGCCAAAAGACATCAGGAAACACTGAACCAACCAACCTACTTCCAGTTATACAAAAACTGTTAAATAAAATCTTCGAAACGGGACACATAACTGAAACACTGAAGACTGCATTAATCACACCCATACACAAACAGGGAAAAAGAAACATTATAAGTAATTATAGACCCATCGCCAATTTATCCGTAATCAACCAAATCATGGAGCGCATCGTGGATCAGAAACTCTCCACATACGTTGAAAAATTTCAAATTGTACCCAAAACACAATATGGCTTTCAAAAAAAATAAAGGAACAGCAACACTCCAGGAAGATTTCACAGATCTAATAAACGCTGCATTGGATAAAAACAGAATAACATTAGTGGTATTCATTGACCTAACAAAAGCATTTGACACACTAACACACAAAACATTGTTAACGAAACTAACCCATATCGGAATTGGAGGTCGTCTACTCCAGTGGTTTAAAGCATACATGAAAAAAAAGAAAGCACACCACTCGTAGAGGATCAACATACAGCAAAGAGGTACATGTAACTTGTGGAGTACCGCAAGGAGCTGTCCTGTCTCCCATTCGATTTAACATATACACACACGATATAAGCCAACCCCCCCCCTTAAAAAGTAAAATCTTCCAGTACACAGACGACACGGCCATAGTATCCATGGACAACAATGCAAATATCGCTTACACAAATATGCAACACGACATCAATCAAATCACTAACTAGTTAACCGAAAACGGCATATATATAAACCCTGGAAAAACAAAGCTAATGGTATTCAAAAACCCGCAAACACTGCCCATAGAAACTAAATATCTCACTATCCAACATTCATCCTCCTATACACAAAGCTCAGCTCAGAGCCTAAAACCATAACCATCAAGCAGATGAACACAACACGCTATCTCGGACTTCACTTCGATGCTGATCAAAGTTTGAATAGCCATACAAACTACCTACATACCAAGCTTAGGATAATTATTATTATTATTATTATTGTTGTTCTGGGAAACTCCAAGGAGTCAACAGACTCATCGAGGGAGGCCCTAACATCATGTCAAGAACAACTATTCAACATTCACACAGTATCTATCATACCTTGCCTTGAACTCATTCACGGTCGTAGCACCCACAACAGACTCTGGAAGCTTATTCCACTCATTTACCACTCTCCAAGCAAAGAACCTAGCTCTAACACACTTGTCAACCACGCTCTTGCCCAGCTTCCATGCATGGCCCCTAGTCCTCCCACCACCAGTCATATTTTCAAAAATATCTTCTGGATCAATCTTATAAAAACCCTACAGTAATTTGAATGTCTCAATCATATCACCCCTCCTTCGCCTATCGTCCAATTTCTGCAACCCACAAATCTTCAGCCTATTCTCATAAGGTTCATTCCACAGACCTGCTATCATCTTGGTCACTCGTCTCTGGACCCTCTCCACTTCCTCCCCATCACGAAGAAACCCTGGTGCCCATAGCTGGGCACAGAAGTCCAGATGGGGTCTTATCAAGGCTCAATACAGAGGAACAACAACTTGTTCGTCTCTGCATGTTAAAGTATTTTTCAGAAGCCTAGTGATTTGGTGAGCTGTTTTAGTTACTTTTGCAATGTACCCCCTAAACTTCAACTCCCTATCCACCAACACTCCCAAATCCCTGGCCTCATCAATCTCCTGGAGTATGGTTCCACCAATGCGATATACTGCTGCTATTTTCACCCCAAAGTGCATAACCTTACACTTTGCCACATTAAAGTGACATCCATTTTTCCTATCCCAGTCCTCCAAACTATCCAAATCATCCTGTAAAATTTTGACATCCTGTGCACTCACAATTGCTCTACCCAACTTTGCATCATCAGCAAACAAGTGAACACTTCCTCTCAGATCCTTTCCAATATCACTGATGAACAAATTGAAAAGCAGTGGTCCAAGAATAGAGCCCTGTGGCACTCCACTAGTCACAAGACGTCTTTTAGACTCCACTCCTGAATAAACCACTCTTTGATATCTCTCCTTCAACCACCCTCCTATCCATCTCACCAACCCTATATCTATACCCATCTGCTCCAGTTTACTGATTAGGGTTCCATGTGGTATCCTATCAAAGGCCTTGGCAAGGTCCAGTAGTATCACTGTAAACCCATTACCCCTATCCAGTTCAGCCGTCACTGTGTTATAAAATGTGAGCAAGTTACTGAGGCATGACCTACCCTTCACAAAACCATGCTGTCCCCGATACAGTATCCCATTTTCTTCTATCCAATCTTGTATTTTCCTCTTGACTATTTTCTCTAAGACCTTGACAATGATTCCTGATATGCTAATCGGTCGGTAATTTACAACAGCAGTCTTGGAATCACCTTTATGCAGTGGAACTATTTTCCCCTCTTTCCACCCGCTCGGGACTAACCCAGACCCGAGACTCAAATTAAACAAAATGGTCAAGGGTACTGACAATTCTTTAGCTGCTTATCGTACAACACGAGCTGGTATACCATCCAATCCCACAGATGTATTGACATTGAGGTTATGCAATAGACTACTCACCTCCACTTCATTAACCACAATTCCCGTATAATCTACTGGTTTATTCGTTTCTGCAATGTCACCACCTGGATGATATACTCTTGCAAAGTGCTCACTCAGTAACTCAACTATCTCAACTGATTCAGTTACCTCCCTACCATCAGCATTCTTTAAAATCAATCTGCCATGTACATTTTTCCTTTTACTTGCTACATATCTAAAAAACTGTTTAGGATTCTCTTTAGCCTGCATGGCCAATGTTCTTTCGTAATCCTTTTTTGCTTTTCTTACCACACTCGTCACCCTTCTGTCCTGCGCTTTATACCGTTCATGTGCCTGCAGGTCACCCTTCTCCTTAAATTCCCTCCATAGTTGTTTCTTTTTTTGCAGCTCAAGCTTAATGGTGTTATTCATCCATTTTACCCCTACTTGATTTATTATTCGGACTCTAGGTATACAGTCAGCCATTGCTTCATGCAAGCACTTCTTAACTACCTCCCATGCACTATCAACTTCTAGTCCTTGCAGTTGTACATGCCATGGCACTGAACCAATCAAACTCCTAAGCTTGTCATACTTTCCAGCCCGATAATTCCACATGTACTCTGTCTTAATTGAAAATTCTACACCTTTAGCCACCTCCCAAGTTAAGACCCTATGATCACTCTCACTGATTGGTGGCTCTCACCGATAATAGCAAGCAAACTATACAGATTAAAAGACATTGCCCCCAACCCACATAAAAATACTAATCTATAAAGCATTATGTAAAAACATTTTAAGACATGCAATCACATCATACGCATTCTTCGCAGACTACAGACTTAACAGGCTACAATGGTTGCAAGATAAAATGGCAAAACTGATATTCTGGGAACAACCCACTCTTATGCAGGAAGCACGGACAAAACACAAAATATTTAAGGTGAAACACTTATGCCACTACACAGTCATGTTAAAACATTACTACAGCCCAGCATATACAGTAATCAGAACAACATGTCAAATAACAAGACCACAGTCAACAAACTACATAACATATAAGTACAACATTCACACGGCAAAGCCACCCGAAACTTCTACGTACCTGACATGATAAACAAACTGCCGTTCGTCAACAGAAACCTAGGAAAATACAAAGAGCTGAAACAGGCGCTATATAAATATTATAGCGAGAATGAAAATTAGAGCAATTCCTATTTCTCTCTTCCCCCCCACACACATGCACACATACACAAACATATGACAAACCCCCTCTCAATAACCATCACTGCAGGAACACAAAAAAAAACAAACACACCATGTCTAAATCCAACTCTATTTGCACAAAAAAAGAGTTGAACTGTAATAGCAGTCGAAGTCCTCCAAGCACGTACCAACAAACAGTAAAATCAACACCTGGCTTGTGACTAGTATAGGAACAGAACATTACCATGAAACCACCACTATCTATCATCTATTATCTTCCTCAGATAAGCTCTACTAAGCTTCGAGGAAGAAAATTATTAACTTGCAAGTATCTGTTATTCAGAATTGTAATGTGTTATAAATATTATATATATATATATATATATATATGCAATTTATTATATATATAAATGCACTTTATCTGAGACATAAAAGAAATAAATTATTATTATTATTATGTATATTCTATATTCAAAAATTCTGTATAACCTTTATTGTTAATATTAGAAGAACATGTGTTGTAAATACATAATATATATATATATATATATATATATATATATATATATATATATATATATATATATATATATATATATATATATATATATATATATATATATATATATATATATTAAGAGTGTCCTGAATGCGTCCCTGACTCCAGGGAGTCAGAGACAAATTGAGGGAGGCCACATACTACACACAGCAGCTATCATACTTCTTGAATTCATTCACACTGCTTGTACTAACAACATCCAATAGCAATCCATTCCAATCACGTACCATCCTATGAGAAATATATACAGCCCTCACCCCTTTCTTAGTGGCGTTCATTCTAAGCTTACAAGGATGCCCTCTTTTGCTTTCTCCACCCTCCATAAATTGAAAAATTCCATTAACTAAAATCCTGAATGACCCTTTCAGAAATTCGTAAGTCTCAATCATATCACCCCCTCTTTTTCCTGTTTGCTATTATCTGCAGTCTACAAATTCTCAATATGTTTACATATTCAGCATTCCACAAACCTGACAGTATCATTTTTAGCACTCCTTTGCACCCCCACTATATCAGAATCACGACAGAAACCAGGAGACAAGAACTGCACAGAATAATCCAAGTGAGGGCTTATGAAGGCCTTGTAAAGATGCAAAATAATATCCTTAACTTTACATGTACCCGAGTTGCATTTGCAATCTTTGCAACACTGCCACTGAACTTCAATTTCCTCTCTACTAACACTCCAAGATTAGTTTCTTCTAGCATAATGTCACCAATATAATACGACATTGGATATGTAATCACGCTAAAGTGAATGATATTACATTAACTGACATCCGTTTTCCCATGCCGACAATTCCGACCTATTCAAATCATTTTGCAAGTACTGAAAAGCAGCAGCATTCCTGATTTCCCAACCTATCTTTGCATCATCAGCAAATAGCTGTATGTTGCTTGTGAAATCCTTCTCAACATCATTAATGTACAGAATGAAGAACAGTGGACCAAGCACTGATCCTTGTGGCCATTATCTTATCCACACTAATATTCTATATTCCAAACCCATATTCTCCAATTTATGGAACAATTTACCATGCTTTATTCTGTCGAAAGCCTTTGCAAAATCCAAAAGTATCGTGTATCGTGGTGTATCCATTCCCCTTGTCTGGTTCATTGGCAACTTTGTTACAGAATTTGAGCAAATTGCTAAAACATGACCTTCACTTAGTAAACCCATGCACCCCATTGCAAATAAGAGATTCACTGTCAGCCCACTTCAGAATGCAAGCTCTAACCGATTTTTTCCAAATCTTCACCACCAATTCTGAGATACTAATTGGTCGATAGTTGGGTGCATCGGTCTTTGCACAATCCTTGTGCAATGGAATTACCATACATTCTTTCCATTCATCTGGAATTTTCCCTGTTCTGAGACTCATGTTAAACAGCATGGTCAAAGGGATAGCCAGTTCAGCTGAACACTCTTTTAGCACCTGTGCTGATATCCTATTAGTCTGTATTGTTGAATTCTTATTCAATTTGTGCAACAGCTCTAATAGCTCGTCCTCATACACCTAAGTTTCCTCATCTAGTGAAGAGATAGAACTTAGTGCGATGTTTCAGATGCAGAACGGGTTGAAAAGGCGAATGATACCCTTACGCCATTTGCATTTAGAAGGGTTATTCTTTCATATTCATTCTTTCTTTTAGTTGCAGCATATCGATAGAATTCTTGTGGGTTGTCTTTAGCAGGCAGAGCCAGTTTCTTTTCGACTCAGACTTTGCTTTCCATACAACATTTGTGATTATTGTATCCTGCTGCTTATAATTTTCATAACATCATCCTTATACACACGGTATTCCTTCCACGTCATCCTCTTCTTACGAATCTCATTCTTAATAAGATTACATATACTTTTGACTCCTACCCAATTTATTTTTCGAACTCTGGGGACACATTCTGATGTCGCATTATTTAAGTAGAGTTTGAATGTTTACCATGCACTGTCGTTATTCTTTCTATCCAGCAACCGATCCAATTCCACTGATCTCAGTTTACTCCTAAGTTGGTAACCATCTCTTGCTTTGTAGTTTAGCACGTAACCTTTTCTGAATGGAACATTCATAAACTTAGTCACTTCCAAAATGAGTACCGCAACATCACTGTCACCAACCGGAGGCAGAATAGTTACATCTTTAACTGAAACGCTCTGACGCTATAATTAAATCTAACACTCTTTGACCTCGAGTTCCTTCTGTGACATGCTGCTTGAGGAAGTTGTCCCACAACAGCTCAATAAATTCATTTTCTTTGATCTCATGAGATTCTATTGCAACCGAATCAATATTTGGACAGTTAAAGTCTCCCATTATGACTACTCTTTTCGCAGTCATCTTTTCTATTTGGTAATGCATTTCTTCGTCACTAGCAACCGATCCACCAGGTCTGTAATAACCCAGCGGTATATAATCGACCTTATTAGATTCCACTTCACACCAAATGGCTTAAACCTCACTGGCATATGAAATACTGGGTAGTAGTACTACAATTATAGGTCTCATCTCTAACTGGATTCATGTCATCCGACATCATTAGCAGCACGTCCCCTCCTTTCTATCCTTCCTAAAAACACTGTACCCTCTACAGTCTATACCAGTTAGTATCTCGGATTCCCTTTCAAGTCCCTTTCTTTTAGAGACTTGAAGTGGCTTCTAAAAGTTGCACTTTTTGTTTCTGTGGCAGTAGTTGGAAGAGGACCAATCGTTCGATGCTGTTGGCACACTCTCCCACGATGAGTCTTTGGACTCCCTGGATGTGTCAAATAATAATAATAATAATAATAATAATAATAATAATAATGTCTGAAGCAGGATTTCATTATCTAGCCCGAAGATCACCTTACACAACCTATACACTACATATTCCGCTTACGACGAATACTAACATAATACACTATCTACGAAATCTATCGTACACTAATTGCATGTTAACCGTGTGGCGTGTGTTATCTGAATTGATTTGCCTTTATAATATTGAGATACTAAAGCTTTCCACCTTTGTGGACCGGATGCACTCACATATCGCCATTCCGTTCATGATGCTTCTCTTTTGGTTCATTTCAGGTTTTCCAAAAGGTTTCAGTAATGGCGGCCTCCTTTGGTTGTCGTGCTTTCTCGTTAAAAGTATCTAAACTAAACCGGTAAGTATTAGTTCTATAAAAATAAGACAAAATGTCTAGGTATTAGTTTTCATGCGTTCCAGTTTGATAATGACAAGTTCAGCTTTACGCTTATTTTTATCCAAGTATTTTAAAGAAGTGCCAGCAAGCTGCTGATGCCATTACTGTTACAAATACCTCTTCAGAAGATTCAATGAGGAGTTGAGCTGTTTAAGTCAAAATGATCTCTCTCTCTCTCTTTCTCTCCCTCAAACTTTTTCAATCATAGAGATATCAATTTGTTGTTGTAAAATGATCGTTTATACTTAAGTAGTCAAATTACTACGTGAATAGCGAAAGTGTTTCCATCGAGTGTGATAACATTCGGATGATGTGCATTGGCGAATTAACATGATGAAAGCAGGCAAGTAATTATTATTATTATTATGGCAACTCCAAGGAGTCCTTAGACTCATCGAGGGAGGACTCATGTCAAGAACAACTATTGAACATTCACACAGTATCTATCATACCTCGCCTTGAACTCATTCACAGTCATGGCATCCACAACAGACTCTGGCAGCTTATTCCACTCATTCACCACTCTCCAAGTAAAAAAAAACCTAGCTCTAACACCCTTGCTAACCACACTCTTGCCCAGTTTCCATGGATAGCCCCTAGTCCTCCCGCCACCAGTCCTGTTCTCAAAATATGTTGGAGCACTTTAACTGTGCATGTGCATAGTTTGAGGAGGAAAGATCAGATGACGGAAAGGAAATGGAATTTATTCTACTAAAAGTTAATCCCTTGAAAATTAGATATAACGGAGGGGATGTGGGAGCGCTGGATCTGCATTTCCTTTGAATATAAGAATGATTACGCATCTTGACCGGGAATTTTCATTTTAAAAGAAGTATATGCAGAAGTCCAGGCAGGTAATTATGACATTAATTATTGTGATTATGACATTATAAATTTACCTCGCTGAAGTGAAGCCTATTGTTTCTTTATCTCAGTAATTATGACATGCTTAGGAGGCAAGTTGAAACAGTATCATGCATAAGAATCTGCAAGGGAAAGCAGTACGTGGGACAGACATAGTTGTCTGAAAGAAGTAGTATTGGACTGTACACTATCTAACAAAAATTGTCCAGATACTTCTAGTATTTGAAATTATGGAACATTCAGGTTTGTTAATAACATAAAAACTGGTGTACAGATAGCAGAAAGCAGTATTTTATCATAGCAGTTGAATACAGGTGGTATGGCAACACGTGAACTCACATGGGCTGTCACGTTTGTGGCATGTCCATATGTGCCATTGCCACTCAACTGGAGCATCCAAAATCAACAGTTGGTGATGTGATCAACAAATTGAGGCATTCTGACATCACTATTGTCTATAGCCACCCAAGGTGGCAGCCGAGAATGACTGACAGGGACAGGAGGGTGCTAAAACGGTTGGCACGCACAAAAACTAGTTACAATTGGCACAGATCTGTGATGAGTTTCAGAGTGCCAGTAACACCATGGTGAGCACTAATACCGTACAAAAAGAACTCCATTTACTGGGTTTCCACGGAAGAGCAGCAGAACACAAGCGAACATAACAACAAACAAGGCAGCTTGTCTGGCCTGATGCAAAGAGCATGTGAACTGGACAATTGACCAGCAGAAAATGGTATTCTGGAGCAATGAATCATGGTTCGCTTGTTTCCATTCAGGTGGCAGGGTGTGGAGGTAGTCTGGTGAATGGTTGTTACTACAGCGTGTTGTACCCACATTATTGTGATACTAAAGCTTTACCACCACTATTTGGTGGTGGTAAAGTAATGGTGTGAGGTACATTCAGCTGGTTGAGAGTGGGACCAGTGGTTATTATTATTATTATTCCTGACACCTCCAAGGAGTCGGAAGACTCATCGCAGGAGGTGGTCATGAACAATAACAGTGGTTATTGTTCATGGTTTCATGAAGGCAGCTCAGTACCTTGATATTCTGGATAATCAGGTGCTGTCTATACTGTGGAGTTTTTATGGAACAGACTTGTGTTATTATCAAGACAATAAATGCCCCATGCCACAAAGCTGCAGCTGTTATGGAATGGTATGAAGAGATGGGTGTTAAACAACTGTTCTCAACCCCATTGAACATGTGTGGGATGATTTGGAGCAGCGATTGAGGTGCAGAGCAGCACGTCTTCAATCTGTTGCTGAACTCAGTGCTGCTTTGATGGAGGAATGGAGAAAAATTCCACCTGATGTCTGTCGCACATTGGTTGAAAGATATCCACTGAGTATGTCCACACTAATATCGGGAGGACATACCCGATATTAGGGTTTACCTGCTGGTATCAGTTGTAAATTGCTAAAGTGTCCTGACAGTTATTAGGAGATAGTGTATATCTTAGGTTAGGAGGATAAATTAGGAGTTAGATGAATGAGTAGTATCATGTTGGTATTAAGTTGGGCTACTTAAAAAAAAAAAAAAGAAAAAAAAAAAGAAATGCTTTCGAGAGTATATGAGAATGATGAACATCAAGCTTATGAGGAGTACAAGGCACAGGCAGGAGAAAATTAACTGCACAAGCCAAAGAAAATCCTATGGAGTTCTTTTGCTGTGGCAAGTAAAAGGAAGAATAATTATGGAGGATAACCTTAATGAGTGTCAGTGGTAGAAAGGTAACAGAAGTAAATGAAATAGTTGAGTTACTGAGTCACCGATTTGCAGCGTTTTGTCTAAATGAATATCACTGCATGTCTAAATGTTACTGCAATATTTCTTAATGAAATATCGCAGTGTCAGTGACTGGTGTGGGAATAGAGATAGAAGAATTGGTAGTATTTGGGATATTGCAGAATCTGCTGGCAAATACAACCATGATTTAGCTGGGATATTGAACCATATGATTGATTATGATTAAAAATATTTATATATAAAATGAAAGGATATGCAAAGGAATTAACATTGCTTCTGACTGGACTATTTAACTTAGCTCTGATTTACCGATAGACTTCAGAATTTTAGTTGAACATAGACTACTATGTTTTTCGGATGATAAGACTCACCCCAAATTTATGAGACGATTTTTAGAAAAAAATATTTTATTATATAAAGATATTTACAAATTCTTACTTAATTTTTATTTATTGTTACAATAATTTGTATTAGCAATATTCAGTTCATCTTCACTCTCGGTACTATCACTCGTCTCGTTAATGTCACCGTTCGTATTACTTTCATCTGAACTATCGTTGTCACTCCCTTCAAAAACTGCTTCATCTTCGGCACCATCCATCGCATTACTTATCCTGTATTTCTTAAATGACTTTATAATCGTCTCTTCTTTCACAGCTTCCCATGAATTTTTCACCCAGGTACATACTTCTGAAATTGTTGGCTGTTTCATACGTCCTGTTGCTGTAACATCGTGATTTGGCTTTGCCATCCATTTGTTCCACTCTTCCTGCATAAAATTTTTGAATGGTTTATTAATAGATTCATCCAAGGGTTGTAATTGACTTGTAATGCCTCTAGGAATGACAGCTAATTCTGTATTCATTTCTTTTAGAAGCTTCTTGGTTGATTCTGTTTTATACGCTCTGAATTGATCCCACACTAACATCGCAAGCTTTTTAAACAACACACCTGGACGTTTTGCCCATATCTTTTGTATCCATAATTTCATTCCTGTGTCATCCATCCAGCCTTTATCTTGAACGTGGATAATAATGCCACGAGAAATTTCATCTCTCGGTAATGTTTTTCTCTTGAAGATTAACATGGTAGTAGTTTTGTTCCATCCATGCAACAAGTTAAAACTACAGTGTAGTGAGTTTTTTTGTGACCAGTTGTTTTGATCACTATTGATTTGGTGCCTTTTGAATCTACTGTCCGATTTGAAGGAACATCAAAAGTTAGAGGCACTTCATCCATGTTCGCAATTTGACTAAGCTCAAAGTTAAATTTCCTTCTCGCTGATATGACAAATCTATGGAATTCTATAATTTTAGCTTCATGGTCAGCCGGCATTTTTGGGACTAGAGTGGTTTTTGTACACATGCATAACCCATGTCTTTTCATAAATCTAAAGCACCAAGACAGTGATCCGGTAAAATCTAAAATTCCATTAGGAGTTGCCCATTGTTTCGCTTCAAAAATGATCCTTTTTTGTAGAAACAGATATTCCCATTTTTCGATGATTTGTTACCCAATTTTTCTCTTGTACTTCTAATTCTGGCCAGCTTTCTAGCAAACGGAATGTTTTCTTGTGTTTACATAGCAGTTTTAATTGTTCCTCCTGTTTTCTCCACTCACAAACCATTTTTTCTGTTGGTGGTGGACCAAAATGTCTTTCTGCTGCTCTGTTTCCATATTGTTTTGCATAATTTATCATATTTAATTTATAACTCATGTTATATGAAAGTCTTATTTGTTTTACACCCATTTTTTCTAACTTTCAGATAAAAATTTTAACAACTTATATGTTTACATATAAGTTGTTAAAATGCTCATATGTTTACACACTAATGACTGCTAACGCTCTAAATCGGTGATTCACCTACATGTCGCGAGATAACTTAGGTACCTACCTTCAGTGGCATACTAATTTTATTAACATATTGCGCCAGTAATTGAACTTCGCTAACAGCTTCGGTACAGTATAAAGATTCGTATTTTAATGTTACCTTCAGACCATGAGACGCACCCAATTTTCTGTCGATTTTTCTATGTAAAAAGGTGCGTCTTATGGTCCGAAAAATACGGTAAGTCTTATGTTTAACTAGAATTTTATCTTCATTTCACTCCAAGGGAGTTGAATAAAAACAAAAATAACTCTGCTGTATAAAGGAAATTCCAAGATAGGTAGGTAATATCATGGACCAGTTAGTATCTCAGGAATGATGGTAAAGGTATTGGAGAAGTTAGTGACAGAATTCAGGGATGGGAAGAGCACATGTCACTCTATGAGGATGACATGACATTGTGAAGGGTGGTCATGTCTTATTAATTTACTCACTTTTTTTTTTTTATTAAATAATAGTGACAGTTGAGTTGGATAAAGGGAATGGCTACGTGATTATATTGCTAGATTTTGCAAAGGCATTTGACACGATACAATATGGAACTCTGTTGCACAAATTGCAGCAAATGGAGATAAATATGAAGCTGGTGATATGGATATAAGGGGTTGCTAATGAACAGATATTAAAAGTAGTATATGGCATATTCAGTCTATCTTATTCAACTGGTTTCTACCCTACAATAAGCAAACAAGCCTACACCCAGCCCATTCCAAAGAGAGATGATAAAAGTCAACAAATGAACTACTGTCTAATTGCTTTCACTTCTGTTCTCTCTAAAATTATGAAGAAGGTCATCAACAACTCTTGAACCACTAGAGGTCTACCATCTAATCAGTTACCAGCACTATGGATTCTGCCACTTGTAGTCTTACAGCTGATCTGCTATCTTTCACCACTGAGAAACTTTTTTTTTTTTTTTTTTTTCCTGGACTGAAGACATGGAAAAATTTGGAGAAACTCGTGGTTGCCCTTGACATTTCAAAAGCATTTCATCAGGTTTGACACAGTGGCCATCTTAGCAAACTGGCATCCTGTGGCCTACCTTCCATACCCTACAACTAGATTGCGAACTTTCTCACTTGTCGCTCACTACATATCATAGTGGATGGTTTCCTCTCCTCAGATTTCCCCACCAGTACAGGCATACTACAGAGTTCCATTCTTTCATCCACTTTCTTCCTCTTGTATGACCTGCTCTTACAGATTTTCAGTTGTATTCATAGTTTGGCTGATGACAGTACACTTCATTCCTCCTTTTCATTTGAGAAACCTTGTAGTCCTCGAGTATTAAAATCCTCAAGATCCACCATGACCAGTGGCCTGAACTCCGATATCCTAAACATATCCCAATGGGACAAGGACAACCTTGTAGACTTTACATTTTGTGTTTGGTCTTGTTGATCACATTTCAAGTTTCACATTTTGTCACTAGAGCAGGATTTCTGGATTATGTAATATCAAATAATATAATAAAATAATTCCACTGCATAAAGGTGGCTCCCAGCAGAAGTAGCAAATTATAGGCCAATCAGTATGTTAGGAGTAGTGGTTAAGGTTTTGGAGAAGTTGATGAACATTAGAATTCTGGACAGAAATATGATACTTTATAAGGGGCAACATGGTTTCGTGAGGGGTAGGTCTTGCCTTAGTAACTGACTTTATAATAAAGTAACAGTTTTTTCTGTACACTACAGGAAGAGAGAGATCAAGGGGGTCATCTCTGGAAATTGTGTAAGAGTATGATTAACAAGGGTGTTAGGACTAGATTTTTTGTTTAAGGGTGGTGAATGTGTAGAATGCATTGCCAGAGATGGTTGTGAGTGCTTTGTCTGTGAATGAGTTTAAGGAGAAATATGATACTTATTGTGTGAATAATGGCTAATCTGTCAATATAGGGTCTCTTGTGACGAGTCTTCTGACTCCATGGAGACACCCATTATAATAATGATAATGAATAAAAATACAAAAATTTCTTAACCCAGTTGCATTATTATATACTGAGTGGACACTTAATTAGGAGCACCTTCCCATTTAGGAAAATAGGTGTTCCTAATAAAGTGGCCACTTAGTGTATGCCAAAGTTATAAGATTGCATGTATACCTTAAAAATTATTTATTATTATTACCCAAGATCCCATGGATCTTGGGTAATAATAATTCATCTGGGAGGTCCTTTTATTATACACACAGCTCATCATATCATACTTTAAATACACTCAAATTCTCTATAGAATTTGAGTGTATTTAAAGCACACTCTCGGGCATGGCATTTCAATCATTTGCAACTCTGCATGAAAAAAAAAACCACTTCTCACTCCCCTACTTACACCCTCTTTATACAGTTTCCAGGGATGACCTCTGGTTCTCCCCTGATCTCCCACTATTTTCTATAGAACCTCTCCAGCACTGATCCTATAATAACCCCTTACTAACTTGCAAGTCTCTATCATACCCCCCCCCCCCTTCCTCCTGTCCACCAGACTCTGCAAATTGCATCTTCTCAATCTTTCCTCATACTCGACATTCCAGAGGTTAGAAACTACCTTAGTCAGTCACCTATGGACCCTTTCCAACATCTCTCCGTCCTTCTAAAAACCACGTGACCAAATCTGGGCACAATTGTCCATGTGTGGCCTAATCAAAGCCTTATACAATGGAACAAGAATCTCCCTACTTCTACAAGTCAGTGTCCTCTGCATCATTCCCAGAAGCTTTTGTGTTGTCTTTACAGTTTTGGCTATGTGTCTTCTAAATTTCAGATCCTTATCCGCTATCACCACCAGATCTCTTATTTCTTTCACCTCCAACAATATATCCTCACCAAGCATAAATTCTGCATCCCATCTTTGTTTTCCAAATTTTATAACCTTAGATTTTGCAACATTGAACTCCAGTTCCCATGCCCAATCACTCAATTTATTCAACTCTTCTTGTAAGGCCACAACATCTTCTCTACTCTTTGTGGTTCGTTCCAAATTTGCATCATCTGCAAACAACTGAACATCTCCATCCAAATCTTCACGAATATCATTAATATACAAGTTAAACAGTAATGGCCCTAAAATAGACCCTTGAGGTACACCACTAGTGACTTTCCTTTTCCTGGATATCGCTTCCCCATACACAACTTGTTGATACCTATCACATAGCCAGTGGTATTTAGAGCTTTTGCCACCTGGGGCAGTCCCTGAGTTTGACACCTCTCTCTCAATACACCAAAAATACTACAAAAAGTCAAAACGACGTATAGGGAAATAAATGAAAACACTGTTTATTTTTGAAGTAAAACTTTAATTTTAACATTCTGAAATGTTAGTTTTCTTGCTTTTCTGTTAGCAAAATCGTCGGTGATATTGGCAAAGTCTATTTCATAGTATTGTAGGTAATTCTTAATCAATTTTATTTACAAAAACTCCTCTCACAACTAGCAACACTTACAGCAATTGTGAGGAACATTTGCAGTAGTATTACAATATTTGGAAATGAGTTCTCAAGACTGTATTTTAGAATTAACTGCAAAAGTTCAAAAAGGTTCAAGGTGCCGCCCAGGGCAGACCTCCCCCCATCTACAACTCTGTTCCAATCCAATGCACTAATCTAATATCCAACCCCATCTGCTCTAGTTTGACTATCAACGTATCATGTGGTAATCTATCAAAATCCTTTGAGAAATCTAAGTATATTACTGTGTATCCTTCTTTTCTGTCCAAGGAAGCAGTCACCTTATTGTAATAAGCAGTGCTTTTTTTTCTGGAAAAAAAAAGTGCCAATACTCACCATGAAGATGTTATTACAGCAACTTCCACACTTTTAACATATCCTCTGATATACCCTTGTCGTCTCTAGATTGCTTCTTGCTTTTGGTATCAACTGCAGAATTACGATCTCAGAGCAGCCATAAGTCCACATATTTGCTAGGGTTGAACTGAGTGAGAGGAGATCCTACTCTCCTGATGAACATCAGTGCAGAAGTTGTCCGTACAAGCAGAGATGACCTAGATGAAGTTACTATAAGATTCATCTGAGAGAAACCCCTTTCACATTCACTGGAAGATATCGCAATTGTGCCCAAAGTGTGCTTTAGAGGAAGTAGTATGTCCGGAACTTTATTTTCTCGAAGATATTCACGGAAACCATGAATCATCTTTCGTTTAAGCGAAATTTGCTTTCTAACTTTTTAATTTAAGCTTCACCAAATGTCAGATGCTTCTCAGGATTTCCTGGCCAATACTTGGAATCTAAAATCTTAGCACATTCAGGCAAATCAGCACCATCCCCTTCAAACAGATGCTTTCCAACAGTTTCTTTCAGACTTTTATAGAAAGCAGTTGAACTTATTGCAGGACTGTGTCTTTCATTTTTGTGGAGCTCAATCTCTTTGAACTTCATGTTCTTACTTTGAAGAGAAATACTGTATTATGGACCAGGATTTAAAATTTTTTCTTCAAAAAGTTGAACTGTATTCTTTATTTTCCTGTCTGCTTTGTATGGGTCAATATTTCTCTCTTGTAAATCTAGACTTAGTTCACTAAGTTCTTCGAGAGCATCACACTTAAGGCCTAAATCAAGAACAAACTCGCATGACATTTTTTTTCTTAAAAGACCCCTCATAAAGAAAGCAATCTGTTTTGTTTCTTCTTCTGCTGTCTTCTTTTGCCTCCAGAAAGTGATGGATGAGGACTTCAAAGTCTTGCTACACTGCAGAAACAGTGCGAAAGCTAGATGCAATCCAGTGAATGCTTAAAATTCGGCCAATTTTAAGAAGTTCTAGAGTTGCTGCACATTTCTGTAGTTCTCTAGCATTCTTAGGTGAAGCATGATAAGTCACACATAAAGTTTGTCCATGAAACTCTTAAAGCGATTCACTCCTGCCACATTGTCACTGTGTTGCTAACAGACAATTTAAGTATCGATAGCTAGCACAATGCCGCAAAATAACAGTAACCATTATGCACACCAAACAACACGGCTGCACCATCACAAGTTACAGACAATAAATACTCCTTTAAGTAATCTTCAGATAATCCTAAACACTCAAGATGACTAATTAAAGAGTTTAGAATTCCTCTAGCAGGTGCATCTGATAATTTGATCAAATCTAGGAAATCTGAGAATTAGATCAAATCTCACAGTAGCCAAAAGTTCAGGAAGAGCTACACGAACAAAAACAGTCAATGTTGTTGTGTTACTCACAGTTGTCAGTTCATCAGTAAGTAATGATATTTTGTTATTGGAGTTCACTATATTGTCTATTAATATTTTTCTCATTTCATTTGCGATATGGCACACAATGTTAATGCAAGCATTTGAATGAAGAATATATCCCATGTCTCAAGTTCCTGTAAATTTATTTTGTCTTCAAAGTTGTTAAATGATTGATTTCTCCTCTCAACTTTGTAAGCGGTTCGAAACACTTTTCCTGTTACGTCTTTATTGTGAAACAAAGTATTTAGGAAAACTTTCTCTAATGTTTCGTTTTTTGCTTCAGATTTTATTTTTTGGCATGCTTTGTGCACTGCACTCTCCTTATGATTTTAAATCTTTTTTTATTAATGACATTAACTGTTGTTTGCGAGATTCTCCAAAATGACCGATTTTACCATTTGCCCACTCCACTGAAATTTTCGTTCTCGTGTGTTTATCAAAGGCAAGACTTCCGACATCACACACACTTCACAGCCTAACATTTTATTCTTGACATATAGCCACTCATTTCTCTCGCAGAAGTCATTTTTCTGCAAAATTGTCCAACATTCGGGCCAATCATTATCAGAATCTGCTTCCTTTTGACCACATGGATCTTCGGTCTTGGTTTTGTGATCCTCTTCACCAAGTGTATTTTCGGTGCTAGTTTTCTGTTTTACAGGATCACAAGTAGATTCAACAATTTCTGCTTCTTCAGCCTTCCTTTTTTTACTCATTGGTATAAAGTAATAATTATTTTACTCATTTTGAACAATGATTGCACTGATTTAACTTAGATTAATTCAAAACTCATGTGAACACCTGATTGTTGCAGAGTGAATACAGAACTGATAAGCTCATATTGGAAGCAATCGGAAGTGAACACAACTTCTTGTTTCTGATTGCGTACCAACCTGTGAAACAGGAAAGCAGGGTACCAACTAATAAGTAATCAAAACTGAAAATTCAATTCGTGACATTTTGCTGTCAATAAATCATAAATTTTTAAAAACTTAAGAAAAAAGGTACTGTTGCGTCCTGCCAGAAAAAAGCACTGGTAATAAGTAAGTAGATTACTAAAACATGACCTCTCTTTAGCAAATCCATGCTGTCCATTAAAGATAATACCATTGTTGTCAACCTAATTCTGGATCCTAGTTCTCACAAGCTTCTCCAACAAGCTTAACCAGAACACCTGACACACAGATAGGCTTATAGTTCGATGCTTGAGTTCTATCACCTGTTTTATGAAGTGGCACAATCTTACCCTCCTTCCACTCCTTACGAACTTGACCCAGTGCAAGACTCGTATTAAAAAAAAACATCTCAAGGCCAGCATCAACTCCCTGGCACATTCCTTCAGAATACGTGGTGATATATTATCAAGTCCTGCAGCGTTATTAACTTCTAGTTTGCTCAACTCCCCATACACCTCTTGCTCACTTACAGTCAGTCTCTCCTCCCCATCATCAACTGCTCTCAATCTCTCCATGAAGTCACATTTACAAGATTGAAAGACCTTTATGAACTTCTCATTAAGTATCTCCATCACACCTTCCATACCAGCTGTCTTTATACCATTTTCCCCAAACAGTGTCATCCTTCCATAATCATTCTTTCTTTTGCTGGCTACACATCGAAAGAACTCCTTAGGATTCTTTTTTGGCTTCATTAGCTAACTGCTGTTCATACTTCACTTTAGCTACCCTCACCAACCAAGTCACCCGCTTTGCCTGGTCTTTGTAATCCTCATGGAATTGGTTATTTGCACTTCTCTTATGCTGCCTCCATAATTCCATTTTTCTCTGTATCACATACTTAACCTCTTTATTCATCCATTTCACACCTACCTTATTTAACCTTCTCACCCTTGGAATACATTTAGACATTGCATCTACTAGATAGTTTTTGAAAATCTCCCAAGCTGCATTGATCTTTTTTCCAGCTAACTCCTCATTCCATGCTACACCTGCAAGCTGTCTCCTGAACTCTTCATAATCACTCCCCTTGTAGTTCCACATATACCCTTTTCTCACAGGGGTCCTCACACTGCTGGCAACCACTCTCACCAATTGGTAGGTGATTTGACACCTCATTTATAATTACATCCTCTGATGAGATGACCAAATCCAAGACCCTCAATCCTTGCGTGCCCTCTGTAACGTACTGTCTGAGGTAGTTATCCCTCAAAAACTCATGAAACTCATTTTCTTTATTTCTAGTTGCTATCTCATCATTCCAGTCTATATTGCCATAATTAAAATCGCCCATAATGATCACTCTTTTCTTATTTGTTTGGCTAATTTAATCATGCATATCTTTATCACTACCATCCACATTACCTGGTCTATAACAACATCCAACCAAGTATTTCTTTCCATTCACCTCTATCTCACACCATATTGCCTCAAAACCACTGGCACTATTTCCCTCTTGCATCTCTACTTTGTATGGTCATAACTCTTTCATTATTGTACAATTGTTTCCTTTTTGGAAATTATGGACTTTACAACCGTGTTATAAATAACTATTTTTAATTTCCCGGCATTTCGACCTTCATATCAAGGTCATCATCTGGAGTATATACAAGGACAAGCTGAGTTACATTTCACACATTAAACTAAAGAAACAATGATTTGATCACCGGTTATTCTACTGACATGACCTCTAGTGAAAGAAAAAAAAAATACAGATAAAATTAAAAATTAATTAAATATTTAGAAACTACATGAAAGCTAAATTCTATTTAAGATAACATGGGAGAAACATTCTTTCATATTGATAGTTTTCTTACAGTAACAATGATGTACTATTTTTAACATGACAAGTTGTTAAAAATAAGACATTTTTTGTCTGGATTATCTACAGCCCTGTTTATAGTTAGCTCTTAGGAAGAAAGGTTCCGTGGGTAGAATATGTACCTTCCATATGCTTGGGATTTTTAGACCATCATTATTGTTCAGATTGCGGTGGTTGATAAGAAGCTCACAGGCTTGCTTAAATTTGCATTCATACCATGTTTTGGTGTAATGTAAACAACTGGTGCTTTTCCACCAAATTCTGTGTAAAGTGTTCAGGGCATGGTCAGAAAGGCCTGCTTCACAATAGTTATTATGATGTGTTGTTTATGTTCCTTTTGTCTGATAGGAATTGTGCATCCTTTTTCCCCCTATGTATGGTAGATTACAGGTGCAATAAATACAGTATACTCCAGGGTGGGCAAGCAGAGGGAGTGGGTCTTTGGATGAGTTGAGTAAGCTTTTTAATTTTGCAGGAGGTTTAAAGGTGGCTTTGAGGTTGTATTTCTGTAGTATTCTGTTTATTTTATCTGATGTCCCTTTAATGTAAAGAATGGTTATAGTTTTATTGTAGTCTGGTTTATCTTTGTTTTTTATTGAGGTCTTGTAGAGAATTTTATTAATGGTGTTTTGGCTGTAACCATTTTTTAGAAAAGTATTGCTGATAACTTTAAATTCGTCTTTCAGTGCTTGTTCATTGGAGCAGATCTTCAGAGCCTTGTTTTTTAGAGTATTAATGACACCTAGTTTATGTGTATATATTGGCCAGTGTGTGTCGATTTCCGGTAAACAGTGAAGGAAAGACTGCCAGAAGGAAGACATGTGAGAAGCGTATCTAGAAATGGAAGTGTGTTCTGTTTTTCAATCTCAATTATTAACTGTATGCGTTTGTGTTGTTTGTTTAGGTGGCTAAGGAAAAGTGTCTTGTGTCTGGCAGCCATGCGGCCAGATCGCGAAAACATCAAGTTTCTAAGCCAGACTTTGGGTTTTAAAGGAGAGGAATCTAGAGCATGTTGCTCAAAATGTTCCATATAAAAGTTAGCAATTGGGGGGAGAGGGGGGGGATAATGGCGAGCCCATGGCTGTGCCTTCTTTTTGTAGGTAGAAAGCATTTTGCCATAAAAAATAACCAGAATATAATACATGTGCAAAGAGCGGCATGATATCTGGAGGGAATTTGTTCTGTAAAAGAAAGATTGTGTCATTGATTGGGACATTCGTAAAGAGGGCAGAGACATCAAAACTGACTAATAAATCATCTTTTTCTAATGTAATGTCTTTGATTATGTTTATGAAGTGTTTTTTTAGTGGAAATATGTGTTTCCACTAAAGGGGGAATGAATTGTAATTTCATTGGTAGGAATGACCTATGAATGAAACTACAATGCAACACTAAAAGAAAGGGTACAAATGTTTCCTTTTGCATACCATAAGACATGTAAGTGGAGAACAAACAGTGATGGATTTGAACCAAAGAAACAGTAGTGCACATGTTACATTAGAATCCTTCTATACATGCAATTACATGTTTGTTCAGATTAAAACTATTGGGATGTGTGTGTGTGGTGTAGGAGGGGGGGGGGGGCTGGTCCAACAATAGTTTGTCATGTTCCTTTGTCAAATCTTGAAAACTCGCTGTGCATGCATCTCCCTAGTTTAAAGTGGCTGTTACCATGTTATAAAATAAGTAGATAATTGAAGCAAGACCCTCATCCTCTTAATCGAGAAGAGGAAAAATTCCTCTTCTCACCAATTCTGTTTTATTTTGTCTTTAACTTTGCCAGACTGGTTGGCCAAAAAAAAGAAAAAGAAGTTGTTCAGGAGTTTGAACATTCAAAAAATAGTTATGGGACCTGCTGCTAAGGATAACATGTATGCTTGATGAAGAAAATCTGGTCGAGTGGAATGAATATTGACAAAGAAACACCTGTTATTCATCACTCTGTTGACTCCAAAATCATATTGTTCTTATTCCTGATAAAAACAGTGATAGTTATGAAGATTATAGTGATAAAAATGAAATGGCTATAGATGAAAATTACTACTTACAAGATAATTTATTAATGGTTGAATTAATCAAACAGCTAGAACAATACACTTTTGTGATGGAATAAGAACTAATGAGTTTCAATTGATATATGCAAAATTACAGAGAAAAAAAGCATATTAAACAATTTCACTTAGATCCCCCCCCCCCGCAGTATCTGAGATCCATGATTAATCAGTTAGCTAAGAAATAGATAGTAATCCAAGCAGCCCTCAAATTCCAAACCTTTGTTATTAACTCTACAATCCCAATAAAATTGTACGTTTTACCACTTTGGGAGTGTTACTGGACTATACTGATAAACCTGTCATTTTTACCTTTGCTATTGTATATAGCATAGATGACAAACCTATGGCTTGCATGCATGCCAGAGGTGGCACTTCAACGATTTATAGGTGATATCCTTTTATACGCATGTAAATTATTCAACCTTTTTTTTTTAATTATTACAATGCATAGAAAGAAACTAACCAATAAACACAAAGCCTACTGTAGGAACAAGGCCCAGCAGCTGAAAACTACAGCTGATATAAAGAACCTCTAGCCAATGACCGAGGGAATAATAACATGACTCAGCTGATAGAAAAGAACTGTGTTTAGTCGCCAAAACTTTTCATTATTTAAAAGCTTATTAATTAACTCAATATTATTATGCTTAATATTTTTAGCATATAGTCACCAGCTACAACTTTGTCAAAACAAGTGTCTTCTAAACATATGATATTAAGAGCAGTGGTGGCTCTTGTCTTGAAATCGTTGTAAGTACAGTGTATGTGTGTTTGGATAAAATATCAAAATTATGGTAAAAATTGAAAAAAAAATTAAACATGAAAAACTATTGTTTATTATTGATAAAATTATATAGTTTGGTATAATTCAAAATTACTTAAAAATAAAATTCATTATCGTAACCCCAATAATGTTCTAAAATAAAAACTATAACAGATGTTATGTCTTTAATTGTAATGTCCAAATATTTAAAGAGACGGAGTAAACATGATAAGCACTACGAACACTCTACTACTGGTGCAAACTGCATATAAACAACAGTGGAACTGCACGATGGACAATGCCACATTGCTATGATGTGCATATGCTTGCGCACTTAGCAATGACACTGGTAAACACAGTGCTGCTAGTGTCCTTTGCCCTCCTAAGTGCTACAAGATGGATTTTTATTATTTTTTATACAAAATAAGAGAATTGTATAGGATTGTTGATGATAAAATTAAATATTACAAGCAAATATAGATAAATTAATAAATATATATATATATATATATATATCGAGAAAAAAAACGGAGTGCTGCAGTTCCGCAGTGCCTATGCACAAGCTGCCCCTGATTAAGAGTAACATGGCGGCCGTATCTGTCATATCTGCCAGGCATCTTGCAGTGGGCTATGAACAAATACAGTTTTTCTTTGTTTGGATTGGTTGGAATGAATGTTGTTTGGATTATTTGGAATGATTGGAATGTCTTGCCTTCAGTTGCTCATTGTAGATCCGGGTTTCTAAACCCACGGGCCCTGGCATCAATCATAACGGGCCGCGAGAGGTTCTTCTAAAATTTGTCATATTTCATGAATAAATATTTTTTAGTTGAAATATATCTGAGGAGAATATAATATTCGTGAATGTAACAAAAAGCTCAGACCCAGAACACCTAATTAACTTCTATGTAGGAAATGTTGTCAGTGACGAAGCAGCATATTTTTAAACATGGAAGTATTCACGAGTAATCGGGAATTTTCAGACATCGAAATCTTCCAATATTCAGAAGTTCATTGGCTCTCCTACGGTGAAGTTCATGAGAGGTTATATGAACTCCGAAAGGATGCTGAGCTATTTCTAATTAATAAGTATAATTGGGCACGGAAATGGGGATGTGAGTTCAATATTGCAAAATGTAAGGTTTTAAAATTTGGAAAACAAAGATGGGATGCAGAATTTATGCTTGGTGAGGATATATTGTTGGAGGTGGAGGAAATAAGAGATCTGGGGATGATAGTGGATAAGGATTTAAAATTTAGGAGACACATAGCCAAAATTGTGAAGACAACACAAAGGCTTCTGGGAATGATACGGAGGACACTGACATGTAGGAGTAGGGAGATACTTGTTGCATTGTATAAGGCTTTGATTACGTCACACATGGACTATTGTGCTCAGATTTGGTCACCTGGTTTTCAGAAGGACGAAGAGATGTTGGAAAGGTTCCAGAGGCAACTGACTATGGTAGTTTCTAACTCTGGAATGTCGAGTATGAGGAAAGATTGAGAAGATGTAATTTGCAGAGTCTGGTGGACAGGAGGAAGAAGGGGGGGGGGAGGAGATATGATAGAGACATACAAATTAGTAAGGGGTTGTTATAGGATCAATGCTGGAGAAGTTCTACAGAAAATAGTGGGAGATTGGGGGGGGAACCAGAGGTCATCCCTGGAACCTGTATAAAGAGGGTGTGAGTAGGGGAGTGAGAAGCAGGTTTTTTTCATGCAGAGTTCTAAATGATTGGAATGTCTTGCCCAAGAGTGTGGTGTCTGCAAGGAGTTTGAATATGTTTAAGATACAGTATGATGAACTGTGTGTGTGATAAAAGGACTTCCAGATGAGTCTTTGACTCCATGTGGTCTTGGGGTAATAATAATAAGAAAGGTGACATGTCCCATTATTTCCAGGATAAGAAATGGGTAGCCAGGCTGTCACATCTCAGCGATATATTTTCTTACATAAACGAGTTGAATTAAAACTTCAAGGTCCAGATACAACAAAATTTAATGCTTGGAACAAGGTCGAATCATCCAAAAAAGAAACACAACTCTGGATTAATATGATTGCAGAAAGAAGTAATGAAATTTTCAGTTGTACTCAGATTCTATTATAGAAGAAAATGATTTCTTTGCACACAATTCATTCAGACATTGTTGCAGCCACTTGAAGATGTTGTTGTCGTTTGAAAAGGTTTATCCCGAACATGAGGATTCCCGGAGGCAAAATATGTGAACCCCTTTGTTGAACACAAAGAGACAGCCCTTTCCCATGAAGAAATCCTTCAACTTTTGAATTATCATTGGAAAAAGGACTAGAAAGTACTTTAAATTCCATGAGTAATTCGAAATTCTGGATAAGAATGAAAAATGAATATCCAAATTTATATGAAATATCAATGAGATTCCTTCTTTGTTTTTCCACCACATATCTTTGTGAAACTACATTTTTTGCTATGACTGTGCTTATAATGAAACAGACGAACCACTTGCAACTTTCTGACTGTCTCCGTTTGGCTATCACTGCAATTCATCCCAGAATTAATAAGCTAACGGACAGAAAACAGCAACAAAATTCTCGCTACCATAACTAAAACTTTCAAAAACTCAGTTGTAGTAAAAGAAACTAAGTTTAACTTTTTCAATAAATGCTAATTGCTGCGTTAAAGTGATGTGTTTTTAAATTCAAAATATTAATTATTGTTGGAACTAGTGTTTAAAATTGAGAGATTCATACATTTTTATTTATTAAATTACATACTTTGCATATATAGATATTGGATGTGTGTATGTGATAATACCATATTTATTCGAACATAATTCTCACTTTTTTTCCCCATAATTAAAACTAAGAATTTGTAGCACGAGATATATGCAGAAATTTTCAGAAACCCAAACAGTGAAATCTTCCTTCCCATTATTCCAAGGAAAAATTAACATTCATTTACAAGACTTGAGATACATAAAGAACAATCCTTTACTAATGACTAATGAGAAGTGAAAGCATACTGCGAAACAGACAGCAATCGTAGGCCAGTATAGATAGAGCAGCAATAAAGACGTGCATATGATTGGTGCGGTATTAACAAAAGATTTCATGACTCAAAGATAAAAGCAAACCGACAATTTTTGAATTGAAATGCTAATTCTCTTCAACCAAATCCCATAACATCTGCAACTGTCATGAAACATTCGCTATATATTTCTTAGTTTTAACACATTCACGACGGGGGTGTTGTTTATTGTTCAGAGTAACTTCTCATTACCAGCGGGCTCAACTCGCACAAAGTTTCAACCCTTGGTTGATTTTTATTTCTGCTTGTTTGCGTTTGAGCTGGGGAGAACTCACATAAGCATTACATGGCATGTTTCAATTCGTGGTAGAATTTTATTTGAAGTTAGCCTTTGTGATCTGTCATAATGACATCAAGAATTTCAAATGCAATCAAACAAACACTTATTTCATATAATTTAAAAATTGGACAATAGTTTTTAGTTAGATACTCTGTTTCTGATGCAACATATGGTTTAGCTGGAGTTTATATAGCATAGTTTTTGTGAGAGGAGACATGTGATTCATTAGTTAGCGTCATTTTTATTCCAGTTGTCTCTAATTGCACTATTTGTTGAGATTACAGACTGCATAAACATCTGTACCTTATTCAGGGACACAATAAAACTACTTGTTTTTCTTGCATCTGCAGTATAATGGCTGTTGAAGAGGGTGTGTTGTTATCGCGAGGAGCGAGTTACTATCGCCTCAACGTGAACATGTTTAAACATTTTTCGTGTGCGAGGTATATGCAAAATTTTTTAATGTATTTTTTCGTAAAGTAAAATCATTGGTACGAGTTATTGTTATTATTATTATTATTTTCGGGCTACTCCAGGGAGTCCTTAGACTCATCGAGGGAGGCCCTTAACATCATGTTCACACAACTATATGACATTCTCACAGTATCTATCATTCCTTGCCTTGAACTCGCTCACTGTCATAGCACCCACAACAGACTCTGGCAGCTTATTCCACTCATCTACCACTCTAAAAGTAAAGAACCCAGCTCTAACACCACTGCTAACCACACTCTCGCCCAGCTTCCATAGGTGTCCCCTAGTTCTCTCACCACCAGTCCTGATCTCAAAAATATCCTCTGAATTAATCTTATAGAATCCTTTTAGCAATTTGAATGTCTCAATCATATCTCCCCTTTTCCGCCTATCAACGAGTTTCTGCAACCCACAAATCTTCAACCTGTTCTCATATGGTTCATTCCATAAACCTGCTATCATCTTAATCACTCGCCTCTGGATCCTCTCCACTTCCTCCCCATCAAGAAGGAACCAAGGTGACCAAATCTGGGCACAGTAGTCAAGATGAGGTCTTATCAAGGCTCGGTACAGAGGTACAATAACTTGATTGTCTCTGCTCATTAAGGTATTTTTCAACAACCAAGTGAGTTGATGAGCTGATTTAGCTACTTTCGCAATGTGCCCCCTAAACTTCATCTCCCTATCCACCAACACTCCCAAGTCCCTGGCCTCATGAAAAAAAAAATGTGGAACGCTTCACGATTTTGCCTGTCATACTTGCTCAGGGGCCATGCTAATCTTCTCTGTATCGTTCCAATTTTAGTATATGTACTGCCGAAGCAAGTTATATTCAAGTAAATACGGTAAGCGTTTTGCCGACAAGTTGACATCCTTCTGCTGCTTCCCCTGCTCAGCTGACATCTATGGTGAGTTAAAATGCATAAATATTTTTCTCACTACCGTTTTTCTTTTTCAAACCAATATCATTAAAATCAATTTAATTATACAATAATCAATTTTACACTGAATAATATTATAAATTTATATATAAATACTGACTTACGCGAATCCGTAGTTATGCGGTTTCTTATATGTATGTATTCCCGTCCCGCTTCGTCTCATCACTAGTTGTATCTTTCCGGCACCAGTCTCATTCGGCAGTGTCGCACATGCTGTGAACAAGCACTGACATGTTTCGTGCAGTCTCTATTCATACATGATTTTTATAGTTTACAAACCTTGCGATTGTTTAATGTTATGTTCTTGATGAAAAATTTTATCACATAAAAAATAATAATGTCATTCAAAAGAAGCAAGTCCAATTCTTCTACAGCTAGCAAGAAAAGAAAAACATTGGCTTTGGAAACAAAACTCAACATTATTAAGGATTTTGAAGCTAGAATAAAAATTTGTGAGTTAGCAAAGAAGATTGATCTACAGGAATCCACAGTAAGAACAATCATAAAAGAAAGGTTTACAGATTTTGGAGGAGATAGATTCTAATGAGGAACGAATTGTAGTGAACCAAGGTAAGGAATAAAAAATCATTAGCTTGCTATGAAGAAATTTTGTGTGACAAGAAAAAGACTTTATGCTGTCAGACGAGTCTATTAGATTTTATGAAACCATTCACATCGAAATAACTTTCTTTTTTTTATGTACAAAAAACTACAATTATGATTATATTTCTAAAAATATAGGTGTTTTTGTAAACCTTTCGTCCCAATTAACTAATATTTTGTTTGTTTGTATGTAAAATGATACCCGAGTTATGCGAATTCGATGAATAAATAAATATATATATATATATATATATTATAAATACATTAATTAATTTTCTATTAATTTTGCCTCTATTAAAAACTGCCAGGCACGTCAGCAACTTGATTTGCAAATTTTTGGCGCACACTGGCACGTCAGCAACTCGATTTGTAAACTTTTGGCATGCGCACATAAAAAGGTTCACCACCACTGGTATATAGTATTAAATCCTTTAATTCACAATTTTGTATTTAATACCTCGTAATTAATAATCCTGTTTCATATACTAACAAACTTGTACTGCTTCAATTATACTAATGTGTTTCATTTTATCACTCAATTTGCATTTAATATTTTAAGTTTCTATCTGTCCATGATGCTTTAGAGGCATGTAGGAGATAAAATTGGTTGGTCAAAGGTGTACTGAAGAATTAGTATTAAGTAACTTCTGTTGGTCCAGCAAAATAGTTAATCCAGAAAGGCTCTGGAAAGAACAGTACTGGAAATGGTGCACTTGTTTAATGGACTCAACAACAACCTGTATTGTTATTTTACAAAATTTCTTTTGAATATGTGACTTATTTTTCTGTTGTTGGAATTGTTGTTTTGCAGAAGTAGTCAGACATGCTGTGGAAACCATGATTGTAGCTACAGTTGCAGATGTAGTGGTTGTGATTTGAAACTTCATTATTGCTCTTAGTACCAGTGTTTGTCATGCTTGAATTTTTATCAGTGGGTGCTTCTTCATCCACTGAAAATTAAACATCTTACAACCATAATTAGAAATTGAATGATCCAGATAATCTGGTGCTTTACATCTGATGTGCTTCTCAGTAAGTAATTTCTGCCTTTTTGGATTGATAAGTAGCTTATATGATGCACGATTTCATTTTATCTTGAATATAAGGATTGTTAAAATAAAGAACTTTTATTGTTAAAAGACCAGAAGATAAATGATAAAATATACAAAAAGCCAACAAGTTTCACTAGCCATTGTCTAGCATTTTCAAGGCTGAACTGGTGTGAAAACAAATGCATTAAGTTACATGTAAAACATACACTTTAGTAACTTTTAGGCCGTTACATTTGATCATTCGTGTTTGATGGCGTGCATGTGTTCGAATGCTTCAGTCAGAATCCGGTACATGACCACGTGTTGTGTTGTGTAGTTTTTTGCATATTGTAGTTCTGTTGAACTGAGAGAGAGATGATGAGATTTTTCCATATGTCTTTAAGAATAATACCTTGATTTCTATTTAAATTATTGCATGTGCGTAGTACCATAGCTGCTTCTTTTAAAGTTCTGTGTCTGTAGTCATTCTCGATGTAAGGCATAGAACTGTTTTTCCAATCTATAATGTGATTTGATGTTGAGAAATGATGAACTAAACCAGATATGATGATTCTATTATGATTGACGTCCCCCACATGTTCCTTCTGTCTTATTTCAAAACTTCTAGAAGTCTGACCAATGTTAGAAAGGCCACACGTGCATGGAATTTCATATACTCCAGGACATTTGAAGAAAGGTACCTCATCTTTGGGTGATCTTAAGATTTGTCTGATCATGGTAGCTGGTTTAAAAACCACTAAAACCACTCTGATGTTATGAGCTTTTAACATTCTTGCCAATTTTGTGAAAACTGAATTAGTATATGGAATGACAGCTGTGGTCACATAAGGATTGTTCTTAAATACATCATGAGTGGCCATCATTGAACTTAAGGATTCATTCAGAGACTAATGTTATGTACTTGCAATATGAAGTGCACTTTTTTATTTTATTTAATTATTTACTTTTTATTTCTTTTTGTATGTTAAATACGGGAGGTTGATATTAGAAGTAGTTTTTAGAATCTTCTTACTGAATTTATTTTAATTGCTTCTTTAAATCAAATATATATCTATATATATAGCTGTCTTTATTTTTTAAAATAGTTCTTTCATACGAAGTCCTACTTATTGTACTAATGTTTGCCAAGATGTTTCTTCTTTTGAAGGTAAGAAACAAGCTAAAGTAAGTGGCATATAGTTTCATCATTTTTGAACAACCAAAATAATTTACTTTTTTTAAAAATTTAAATTTATGTACTTAAATAATGCTAAGCAAAATGTTTTTAGTAATTGTATTTCTGACTCCATGAAGATATCCATATAATAACATTAGAATAATTTGCAGCCAATTGGTCAGATCTAGAAATAAATATAACACTTGGGTGGAAGGAATGAAACTGAATAAAATTACATTGAAACTAAAAGAGGTTTATTTAATCTTTGTTCTCTGAACTGTACATATCATACTGAACTTTCTTTCTATATAAATGTATAATTCTAAATGACATTAATGCATTTAATGAATTGCCTGTCTCGATTTTATTGATTTCTTGTCTTGCATTAGTTTCGAAGTGATAGTAGTTAAAGTTGCAGTGAAGAAATGTCTCAGCTCAATGAGAAGATTATAGTAATCATGGATCACAGAGTCAGTATGGAATTTGATCAAGAGAAAGCAGAGAAACCACTTTCCACTTCTGGGGACAATGATAATCTTAGGAACATAATTTTAAGAAATATGAGATTATATATAGAAGTTAGGAAATTGATCAAGGAAGACTAGGACAAATATTATACTAAGAAATTTGAAGATATAGAGTCATCACAGATGAGGAGGCATAGTTACAAGAGGCTGGTTGGGCTAATTTGAGTTTAAGTTCATGTTTATGTTTAAATCAAATGTTATCAATGATATGAACAGGACAACACTATGGGAGGGGATGGTGAGAAACTGTACAGAGAAAGAGAGAGAGATCAAGAAAATTTGGAAGAAACTCTACATCTGGGCTACTTCTACCTAGGCTTGAAGTTGGAAGAACATTTCAGGAGCTTAATGACATAAGATCCCTGGAACAGATGGAATCCCAGTAGAGTTAATGAAGGGCAGAGGAGATGGAGGGATAAGACTCTTTCAAAGATTGATTGTAAGGATTTTTTAAATAGTAATATGACCATGAGAGGAAGGACAATTGTTGAAAGTTTTTCACTTGGTATTTTAAATTAAAGATACCAAGAAATTATATACTTTGTTTTAATCCATTATCCAAGTGTAAGCAAACAAAGTTTGCACCTGAAGTATCTTTCAGGACTGGGGCAACTCGCGATATGAGTTCAAAGGCAAGTGATGAGAACTCATACCACTTTTGCCAGGATGGGGATGGATACCAGAGATTAGTTCCTTTGCAGATCATCAAGGAATATAGAAAGTTCAGACTTCCTTTGATATGTTTATAGACTACTCAACAGCTTTTGAGTCTGTTTGGCATGTGAAATTGTGGGAGGTATTTGAATGTGCTTTCTCAGCACATATGGTTGATAGGTAACTTATAAAGCATTCAGGAAGCCATAGTGAAAACAGGTGTATTATTAACTGATTGGATTCAGATAGGCAAGGATGCATACTTTCTCCTCACCTCGACATCATGCATGTGCCACTGGCTGGAATTGAAGATATGCATTGGGATAGATGGCAGTCTGAGATATGTTGATTCCTATGTAATGATAGGGAAGAGCTGGAACAAATCCTTGAGAGTGTTAATGAGATTGGTAAGAGCAGAAGAATTAAACTCAACCTTGGCATTTGAGATTGTGATTATTGAAGGAAATCCTATTAGAGAAGAACATGTGAAAACAAGCATGCCTTAGTGTGGAAAAAATCAAGGTCAACAAATTTGACGACACTAGAGATCCCCCACTCTCTTACAATTTTATTGATTCCTTGGAAACCCATTGTTAAATATGCTGTAGTAAACCAAACTAATTTACCATAGCTCATTTTCAAGAATTGAGATTTATCTCAATTCTTGAAAATGAGCTATGGTAAATTCTTTATTCTTTAAAATATTCTCAATTCTTTAAAATACCACACCAAAATGGCTACTGAACTGAAATATACACTTGAATAATGAAATAATACATATTTATTTAATAATGCAAAGGCAAAAAACTTATTTATTATTATTTTTTTTTAAATCGACTTAGATTTTCTGAATTCTATAAATTTCCCTGTAGCATGACAAGATTCGTTTCTGTGATTAAGATCTTAGAGCTCTGTTCAAAATTTGGATCATCACTTTCCAAATTCTTAGACTGGTATTATTTTTTTCAAATGTTCTTGAGTCATTGTAATGTAGACTTATGGGTATGGTTAGTTTCTTCATACTACTGTATTTTGTATTCTCAAATTAACTTTTCCTCTTGCCAGATGTTTGTGGGCACAAATATACACTGTACTGTAAATGGTTGTAAATTAAACCGATAATAAATGATTAGCCAGATAAATTATAATAGTTCATTGCAACCATAAGCTGTAATCTAATTCTCTTCTGACCTGTGAAATGATCTGTGAAAAATGGCTTGGTGCATTTTTAATACAAATATGTATATAATATTTTGTGATATACAATTTAATTATTGGATAAAAAGTAAACCATGTTGGTATGGTTATTAGAAATCATTCATGTTAATTAAATTTTATTCTCGGTGCTTTGGTCTCTATTACTTGGCAATCCACCATGAAAGGATATGCGTCCTGTACACCTTGCTTCTCTGGCACAGAATTTCATACTCTAATAGAGTTTATAAATATTGTGGAATTGTGTGTGTATGTGTGTGTGTGGGGGGGATGTCTGTTGCATCTGGTGATCTATCATCAATATGAAAAACTGCTATTCAATGATGATTTGGAGTTGCCAGGATAATAGTCTTAGAGGCTCAGGTTTAGTGGAATGATAGTGCCATAATTCCGAGAATCAAGCTGAGGATTCTGGATGCAGCTTTTTTTTTTTTCCCATTAACAGCTTATGGATGCGAAATTTGTTGCAACTTAAATAAGACTGATAAGAAGAGAATAACTGCTTTTCACATGTGGTATTACAAAAGACTGTTCGAGAGTTTTGTACATAGATGTTCCTACTAATCCTAGAAAAAGGTCAGTCATCATCGTCATCATCATTCAAATTCCTGATATACCCTCAAGGGATGTACAGGATATGATAGTACTACATGAAAAATTACATCATTACTAACTTCCTATCTACAATTTGCCTCCAATTCAATCTGTCACCTGTCAAGACTCCAACATTATCAGATCTTATATTTCTATCTTCTAAGGCACTTTTTACTGTATAAATCCACATATATCTTGGTCTTTCTCTGGGTCTTTTTCCTGCCAACCTGGCAGAGAACACTTGTTTTGCTAATCTTTCCTCTCCCATTCTGTTTAAGTGACCATACCACCTGAGATTAGCTCTACTAATGTATTCCTGGATGCTGAAAATGTCAAGTTCTTTCCTAATATCCTTGTTTTAATATGATATTGCCATTGATGCCATCTGTTCATGCCCCTAATCTTTCTCAGCACTCTCATATCTGCGGTCTCTAGTCTTTGGTCAGGTATTTTACTTCTGACCGAGTTTTCAGATCCATAAGTTGAATTGGTTTGAATACTGTCATGTACGGCTAATTTAGTGTTTTGGCTAATTTATTCAGTTGACTTCCTACCATACCAGCTTTGTTGATTCTGTTGTCTATTTCCATATTTAATTTACCATCTTCACTAAAAATCGTGCCTAAGTAGCTGAAATGTTTTACTTATTCTATAGGCTCGCCATTCGCAATGCAGTTGACATTTTCAGTGTTTTTGCCTATTTTCAGTGTCTTTGTCTTTTTGATGCTCACCATCATACCATATCTATTATAACAGTTATTCAATTTAGTCAGGGAATCTTGCAGACTTGTAGTGGATTTATTTAGAAATATAACATCATCTGCATAAAGCAAAGAGCTAACATTAACATCTCCAATTTTGATATTAGGTTTAATACCACTTTCCTTCGTAATGTGATCCATATAGATAATAAATAACAGAGGGGTTAATGTACATTCTTGTCTGACACCAGATTTAACATTAAACCACTTCCTGTACTTCCTTCAATTCTAACTGCTATTTTGCAACTCAAATAAAGACTAAGTATTGCTTGATATAATGCTCCATTGACACTATATAACTGTAGCATTCCGAATCGCTTCTTTCTTGGCACCTTGTCATATGCCTTTTCCAGATCTACAAAACTTAAATACAGATCTTTGTTGTTATATTCCCATGATTTTTCAACTATCTGTTGTCAAGTGAAAATCTGATCCTGACAGTCTATTTGGCCCGAATCCAGCTTGTTCTTGACCAAGCTTCTCTTCCACAATCCCTCTCAACCGTTTCTCAAGTATACTTGCATATATCTTACCAGGAATACTCAGTAGAGAAATACCTCTATATTTCTCACATTCAGTTTTATTTTCCTTTTTATATATGGGTACTACGAGAGCTCCACTCCAATCATCTGGAATTTGTTCCTCTGTCCAGGCTTTCTAAACTATGCAGTGCAGCCACTGTAAGACTTTTATACCTCCATACTTGAGCATTTCTGGTCAAATATCATCTTCTCCTGCCGCCTTTCCACATTTCAGGCTTTTGATGGCTTTTTTGACTTCAATTATGGATATGTATTCCTGACTGCATGCCTGCTCAGTGTTTTTTACCACTGTGCTGTCATCACTACTTGTTTTTAAAAGTAATTACTCCATACTTCAAGGATATCTTTTTCTCATGTTTTCATATCACCTTTATCATCTCTAATTCCTTTTACAGCATTCTTTACTCCATTTCTGAGCTTCTTTAACAACCTTCAGAATATCTTACCACCTTCTTGGTATTTATTTTCTATGTTCTTACCAAAGTCCTCCCACGACTTTTGTTTAGCTAGTTTTACACAGTGTTTAGCTTTCTTACATTTTGTCTGTGTATTCTCTAAGAGTGCAAGCCGACTTATTTCCCAAGAACTTTTGATATGATTTCTTCTTTTCCTTCACTGCCTCTTTAATGTCCTGTGTCCACCATGGAGTTCTGATTTTTTAGTCCTTGCAGACAACCTCACCACATGCCTCTCTGACTGAATTAATCAGTGTTTTCTTCAGGGCTTGCCACTGAATCTCCAATGTTTGGTTCCTGTTCTCAAACTCTTTCATTTTTTCTTCAATCATATTTGTGTATTTTAGTCTACAGGTCACGTCTGAGAGCTTCACAACTTTTATTTCCTTTAAAACTTACATGTTCTTCTTTTCAATCTTCTTCTGCAGCTTTTTCCACTTATGTAGGGTCACTGTTTGTAGTGAGTCTTCCATAACCTCCTGTCTTGGGCTGTAACCACATCCAAGTTCTTCATCCTCAAGTCCTCTTCCACCATCTCCCTCCATCTCTTCTTTGGCTGCCCACGCTTCCTCCTTCCCTTTGCATCCATCTGCATGACCTGTCTTCCCACACACTCTTCCTCCCTCCTCATCACATGACCAAACCATCTCAATCTTGCCTCCTGTATCTTTGCCCCTAAGTTCATAGCTTTCGCCGTTCCCCTTACATAGTTATTTCTCAGATGATCCTTTCTGTTCACATCGCACACCTACCTAAGCATTCTCATCTCCGCTACCTCCATCCTGCTGATGTTATTTTCCCTCAGGGCCACAGTTTCCATAGCATATGTCATAGCTGGTCTCACTACTATCCTGAAAGATTTTGCCTTTTAGATTGATCGGCACTCTCTTATTGCATAGCAATCCAGCCTTTTCTCTCCAGTTCCTTCATCCTGCTTGTATCCTGCATTCCACTTCCTTCTCAGCCTCACCATCCTCTTTCATTGTTGAACCTAAGTATCTAAAGCCCCTCACCTTCCCGATGACATTTCCTTCCAGCTCCAGATCTGTCTCCTGGCTGCCATCCACTTTACAACACATATACTTTGTCTTACTTCTGCTCAGTCTCATACCTCTCTCTTTCAGTACTTTCTTCCAACTTTCCAGTTTAGCTGCCACTTCTTCTCTTGATTCTGCACACAGCACAATGTCATCTGCATACAACATAGTCCAAGGTGCATCTTCTCTCACCACCTCCATCACAATATTAAACAGGAATGAACTTAATGCTGACCCTTGATGCAAGCCAACCGTCACTGGAAAACTTTCTGTCTCTCCCAGACAGGTCCGAACTCTTGTCATTACATTTCTGTACTTCTCCTGCACCAGCCTGACATATTTCCTCGTACCTTCTTCTCCCTCAGACACCTCCAGACGTCTTGCCTTGGCTCTCTATCATACTCTTTCTCCAGATCAATAAATACCAGGTGTAGCTCCCGTTGCTTCTCTCAAAACTTTTCCATCATCTGCCATAACCCAAAGATAGCATCTGTCGTCGATCGACCAGGCATGAAGCCGAATTGCTCCTTTGCAATCTCCACCTCCTTCCTCTGTCTTCCATCAAGAACCCTCTCTAGGATTTTCATTGTGTGAGACATCAACTTTATTCCTCTGTAATTCTTACAGTCTTGTGCATCCCTTTACTCTTGTAGATGGGGACAAGAGTACTTTCCCTCCATTCCTTGGGTATATATTCCTGTTGAGAAATTTTTATTAACAGGTCAATTCTCTCTTCCTCCAGTGCCTTCCATGCCTCCACTGGGATCCTGTTGGGGCCCACCAATTTTCCATTCTTCATCCTCTTTATGGCCTCCTTCACTTCCACTTTACTAATGTTCTGCACCATCCCCTCATAAGGCTCCCCATCTTCTCTGTGAGTCCTTGCATTTTCTTCATCCAAAAGCCCTTCAAAGTATATTCTCCATCTGTTTCTTATATCCATATCCCTCCTTAATACCCTTCCTCCAGAGTCTTTGATCTGCCTCACATGTACTATGTCCTTTGATGCCTTATTTCTACATTTTGCCAATTGATAAATCTTTCTCTGCCCTTCCTTTGTTTCTAATTGATCATAAAGGTCTTGATATGCCATGCTGTGCAACAACTCTCTTGGCTTCTCGCTTTTTCTCTCTGTCCTCTTCCACTCTTGGCTCGTCCCACTTAAGTTTTACCTTCCTCTTAGCCGTCACTGTTTCTTGTACATTATTATTCCACCACTAACCCTGCTCCTAATCTTTTCAATTGCACAGCTTAGAATTGCTTTTGAATTATGTCTCCACCATCTTGTACACTTTCTGGTCCATCAAAAATCCTCTCTAACACCTTCTCCCTAAAACAGTTCCTCACATTCTCTTCTTTTAAGCGAAACTACTGAATTCTCTTCCTCCCATGGCTTCCAAAGGTTCTTATCTTTGACCTTATTTTAAAGTCTGTGCACAGCAGCCGGTGTTGCTGCGCCACTTGATCTGGTGGGATTATCATACAATTTATTACTGCCTTAACATGTATTCTTCTAGTCAAAATGTAGTGAATCTGTGAACTGTTGTTGCCACTTCTAAATGTTATGAAATGCTATTACAGAAAAAGGAATTCACAATTGCCAGATCAAATGCTACTGTGAAGTCCAAAATCCTCTCTCCTTCCTGGTTCATCCTTCCCACTCCATGGCTGCCATGCACCATTTCACAGTCCCTATTCTGTCTTCCTATGTGTCTGTTCAAGTCTCCTCTGACAATCACCATCTTGTTTTCTTCCAGTTCCCTCATTTCTTCGTCTGGCACGTTCCAGAATTCATCTTTCTCTTCTGCTGTACAGCCAACTTGTGGGGCATATACACATAAGACTACCGTTTGCTCTTCTCCAAGACCCAGTGTCATTCGCATGATCCTGTCGTTCCTCCTACCTGCTTCTAGTACTTTGCCCTTCATTCTGCCACGCACCACAATTCCGACACCATTTCTTCCCTCTTTATTTGCTCCAGAGTAGAACAATTTATACCCGTCTCCTAGTTCCTTTGCCTTTTCCGCCTTCCACCTTGTTTCCTGTACACATAAAATGTCCAACTTCCTCTTCCTCATCAAGTCTGCCACTTCTCTTCTCCTTCCAGTCATGCTTCCAACATTCAATGTTCCCACTCGCAACACTCTCTCCACTTGCTGGGCTCACTTCTTTAACCACAACCGCCCTTGATGTGATAGCCCTCATTCTCTTCTCGCAGCTGTAGGGCAATGTGGCTGTGTGTCGCTTAAGGGGTATGCCCATAGCCCTTATATCACTTTCTTTTCGACTCATTTGATCATAGCTAGAGCTGGCAGTGAAGTTTTACGACCGGATGCCCTTCCTGACGTCAACGCTTGCCATTTTTCCGGGCTTGGGACTGGCACCTATTGGGCTAGCTTGCCCCCTTCGGTGGCTGCATAAAGCAAATACTCTAATAGTATTGGGTGTAAGAAGCAAGAAGAGAATAAAGAAGCAAAGAAAGAAGGGGAGGGACCAGTCTACAGATAATATAACAGATGTATATTACATGAAGTAAGACATGGTCCAGCATCAATTTTATCCTGCTCAAGGCTAAATCGTGATCACCTCCAATTTCAAATTCTCAGTACACTCTGGTGTCCTTCGTCAGGGAGAAAACATCACTGTCAACAATAACATAGTCGATGAGACTTTTCTTATTCCTTGCCTCTTCTCTCCATATGAATTTGTGCACATTTTTATGTTGGAACATTGTGTTAGTAATAACCAGTCAATGTTCTGAGCAGAAATCCAACAGGTATTTGCCATTATTATTAGCTTTGCTCTTTTCTCCAACTTTTCCCAATATATTTTTGTATGTCCGACAGTCATTTCCTACTCTGCTATTTAGATCCCCAACAAGGACCAACTTTTTCTTTTTCATTCTGTCAGTTGCTTTCTCTAAAGCTTCAAAAAAATTCTTCCATGTCTACCTTAGTAGAACCTTCTGAGGGACACAAATAAGTCTCATTGTCCAGTTCCCCATTCTCATATTTGCCCATATTACTCTACTTGAGACTGACTGCCATTCAAGAAGATTAGCCTCATATTTTGTGTTGAATACTATGGCTACTCCTTCTTTTCCTTGATTGTCATTGCCTGAATATAACATGTTGTATTTATTGCTCAGAAAGATCTCACCAGTTTTGGTCTTTTTTGTTTCAGTCACCCCTATTATGTTGATCTGGTACTTATCCAGTTCCTCAGCTAGCTCCATTTCTTTGCCATTCAGGCTTCTTATGTTGATAGTACCGATCTTGAACTCTGATAATGTTAAGTTGGGGTGGGTTTTAGGATTTGTTCCAGTAGCTGACTTTTCGCTGTTTGCTCTGGTTCCCTGGCGAAAACTACCTTGTTTCACTGGGCCCCGACTGGCATGAAATTCTGTCATGTTGTACCATCATTTTTTATTTTGGTTTAAGCCAATAAGAATGCAGTTTGGTCGACTAAATCCCAGATTGCCAGCCCATCCTCTTTCGTGCAGTATCCAGGTAGATACCTAACAGAAGGTGAGGATTGGACATTAGCTCAGAAGCCCTGATCGGTTCTCCATATTCCTTTAAAGGCTATGTGGAGGTCTGCTTTCAGTTATACTTTGACCCTTAAGCACCCCGAAAAGGATCAGTAGGACTCTAAAATTCCTAAAGAACATTGACAGAAGAAAACTGAAATACTTCGGGTGCAGAAAAAATGGAAGAGACTATTCAAAACAGCAATATTGATGGTACTAGTTTTCAGGAAATTGTTGAGGCTAGGGATCTGGGTTGATGGTGGATAGAGACTGAAATTCAGAGGATTACTTGGATGCTGAAGACACATTGACAAGTAAAGATAGGGAGGCTATTATCGGTCTTTATAAGGCTATAATTCAGCCATATGTTGACTGTTGTGCACATATTATTTCACCTGCATATCTTATTGATTGGGAGGTAGTGGAGAGGATTCAGAGACTTGTGATAGGTCTGTGGAATGTTCCCTCTGAGGATAGATTAAGGGTGTGTGGATTGCAGAGTTTAGCTGACAGGTGGAGGAGAGGGGGATATAGAAACTTATACGTTACTAAAGGGATTATATAAGATTGACACAGAAGAAATTTTTTGATACATGGGGGAGCAGGGGTAAAACAAGCAGTCACACTTGGAAGCTGTCTAAGAGTGTGGTTAGTAAGGGTGTGTGGACTAGGTTCTCTACTTGGAGAGTGGTGAATGAGTGAAATGGATTGCCAAAGGTGGTTGAGCATCCCAACAGTGAATAGGTTAAGGAGATGTATGATAGGTATTGTATTAATGGATAGAGTGGGTCTCCCACGATGAGCCTTTTGACTTCATGGAGTACCAATAATAATAATAATAATTCCATGTCCATAGATTAAAGGAATTTCTGAACATATTGCTGAAGTTCTAAGATCTTAATATCACAGTAAACTTATCCCATCAGGATGATTTCTACCTTCCTTTCCTCACCTAAAGACAAGCTTTCTCCACTAACCTTTCCAGGCATCTACCAGATTCCTTGCTCCCATGGTTTGTCTTACTTTGAGCAGTCTGGTAGATCTGCAGCCATCTGTTTGAGGAACATAAATTGTACATCCAGTATTATGAACCCGAGCAGTCTGGCCTAGCAGAACAATGTCATCTTGACTAAACATAGGGTTCTTTGGAAGAAAACTAAACTCTTACATAAAAATAGATTCCTTGTAGAGCGGTTATACAGGTAGAGCTTTGAGGCCTTTGGTTATCCACTTTATATGAACTATTATTGGATCATTTTTATGTAAATTTCTAATTATTATCTTATTATATTAATTTATTTGTATTTTAATTTAATTTGCATTTATTTTTAATTAGGAATTTACTGACCATCTTCTGTCTTACATTGTAGTTTCACTTTTGAAATTAATTTAATTTATTGCATTTTATTTTGTATTCCATTGTTAACATACTGAAGATACCTTTTGATACTTAGGTGAAAATTTTACATCTAATAAACTTACTTTCACATAAGTTTGAGTTTCTTTCTTTAATTTTTTACAAAGAGTGGGAGTTATGAAATATATGAAGTGCAGACCAGAAAAGTTCTACCGTAGCAGTCCTATGTCAGAAATGATAAATTCATTATAAGTGAACTCACAGTGAGTGCATAATAAAGTTATTGAATTGAAGGATATGAATCCGTTCATTTTTAATTGCCAACATATAGAAACAAAAGTTGTGAAATTTACCAGTGCACTAATAAAAGGTGAATACATGGGCCCCTGGACAGAGTGTGTTCTCTTAAGTAGTGCAAGCCACAGAAACTCTTATGTTGAGGGTTATATTTTCATAAACTTTTGTTTCTTTATTTTGGCAATAAAAATTGGATGGATTCATAATATACTCCAATTCAATAATATATACACACACATACACGCCACTAGTCAAAATGAGAAAGAGACCTTGGTTGAAGAAAACATAGTGTGTTTTGCGCAAGTCATATGACGTCATATGACATACACAGTGGTGCCTTGGTTAACAATGGCCTCAGATAACGACGAGTGGCTGTAAGAAAAAAATCTCTTGGTTAATGACTCTCGATTATTTGAACCTCTATCTGATCTAAAAAACCAGAATTTTCCAATCCCACTCAGTCACGTGCGGGAAGACATCGTCAAATAGAGAACAGCCACGCAGCATAGCTGTGAAGCTCAGATATGTTTGACCCACCATAGCCAGCTGTTTACGTTTTCCGTTTATTGTTTCTTTTCTTGTAGTATACTGTGCTTTATTTTAAAATTTGTGGTTATGACTGCGTTTTATGATGAAAATGAGTATTTAAGCATTTATTTTTTATGTGTTAGTTCATATAGACCACATATGGGCAGCCCGTGGGCCGTATCCAGCCCTCTACTTCTTTTGATCCGGCCCTAATTTATTTCAGCAAAGTTTATCTGATTCATGGTGGGAGAAAACATGGTGTGTTCTACTAACTCACATTCAGCTGACGTCATATGACTTGCACAAAACACACTATGTTTTCTTCAACCAAGGTCTCTTTCTCACTTTGACTAGTGGCGTGTGTGAACGTGTTACATGTCAGTTCGGTACTTGCGTTGGTGTTGTGCTTTATTCAGCGCCTACATTGATGTTATGTTCTGTTCAGTGCCTGGGGTGTAGAAGACAGTTTTGTTTGACAGTTCTGAATATCGCTTATAAATTTGGGACAGTGTCAGGTGTTATTGCAAAAAAAAGAAAAGTAGATGCAGAAAACCATCAATTTCAAGACAACTGGATGGAGGATTATTATTTTATTCTGAATAAAGGTTTGCCTGTATGTTTGCTGTGCAATGAATTTGTATCTGTCAACAAAGAATACAACTTGAAGAGACACTTTACTTCAAGACATGTGGATTACCCAAAAATTGATGGACAACTACGAAAAGATGAAATACAGAAGTTGAAGAAGAACTTGGATACCCAGCAGCAAATGTTCAACAAGCAAAGAATGCAGCACCACAGCATTGTCAAAGCCAGCTTTGTGGTAAGTGAAAAAATTGCTAAGCATTCTAAGTCATTTGGTGAAGGAGAATTTATCAAAGAATGTCTGCTGGATGTTGCAAGTATAATATGTCCTGAAAAGAAAAAAGACTTTGAGAATATTCGTTTGTCGAGACCTACTGTTGTCCGACGGATAAAAATTATGGCTGATGATATCAAAAAAAGTTTAAAAGAGAAGATTGCTAGATTGGAAGCATTTTCAATTGCTTTGGATGACAGCACCGATGCCTCCGATACAGCACAGCTAACAATATTATTCGAGGAGCTGATGCGGATTTCAACATCACAGAAGAACTATTGGCGCTTCGGCCGTTACAAGGAACCGGTGAAGATATATTTGAAACAGTCAACACAGTCTTCGAGAGATTTGGGCTTAAATGGAGTTCATTATCTGGCATATGCACTGATGGAGCCCCTGCAATGGTTGGTGCACAGAAGGGATTTATTGGAATAGTTCATGAAAGAGCAGTAGAACTACAGATCCATCCGAAAAATTTAACAAATTTTCACTGCATTATTCACCAACAAAATCTGTGTGCAAAATCGATTAAATTCACAAATGTTATGGAAGTTGTAGTAGCCAGTATTAACTTTTTATTAAGTCATGTGCTTAATCACCGCCAATTTAAGGAGTATTTGGCAGACCTATTTTCGGATTATGAAGATGTGTCTTATTATTGTGAAGTGAGGTGGTTGAGTAAAGATAAATGTTAAAACAATTTTATGATCTGAGACAAGACATTGCAGATTTTATGGACATAAAAGGAAACACAATTAACCAAGTAAAAGTTGATGAGTGGGTGTGTTATTTAGCATTCCTTGTAGATGTCACCGGATACCTCAACGAACTGAATCTTAAATTGTAAAAACAAAGACAATTGGTTCATGAACTGCATGGACATGTCAAAGCTTTAAGTAATAAACTAAGATTGTTGGAAAGTCAGATAAGAGCTAAAAATTGTTATAATTTTCCTACTCTAGCAACTCATAAAAATATCCCTTATAATTGTTATGGAGATGAAAACTGAAGGCACTAATAGAGCAATTTGATACAAGGTTTGCCGACTTCAAAAACAAAGATTCCACATGCGTTATATTTGCTTGTCCGATGGATGCTGATGTAAATAATGTGCCAGAAAACTTACAGATGGAACTTATTGAGCTTCAGGTGGATTTAGTGCTAAAATCACAATTTAACAACATTGCTTTGACAGATATTTATAAATTTTATTTGGTGGAAGAAAAATATACAAATTTACATGCCTTTTCAAGAAAAATCATTTGTCTTTTCGGTAGTACATGTATGTGTGAACAGTTTTTTCGAGGATGAAATACAATAAATCAAAAATTCGGACAAGAATAACGGATGAAAACCTTGAATATTCTATGCGATTATCCTTAAGTAATATTAACGTCAATATTGACAGTCTCGTAGTTGAAGTACAAGGCCAATCTTCACATTGAATTGTTATGTCATTCGTTATATTATAAAATTTATGTAAAGCTTTATACCAAACCATTATATTATAAATAAATGAAATATGAAGTGGCAACTTGTTTTAATTCATTTAATATTAGTTTATTTTATTTAATAATTTGGTCCGGCCCTTGACTCTCTGTAATATATATACTAGCTGACAATAAAGCATACCTGAGTAAACTTAATTCAATATCAATTTACATTATCTTATTGTACCCATAAACAGACATACTTGATGTACATTCTTGTTCAGAATTATCACATACATACACAAGTACTTACAGTTCTCATTCAGCACTGCCTTTTACACGAATCATTTGTTCACATGAAAGTGCTCCCTTTTGTCCTTCTTTCCTTCTGCTGGCTCGTTCTTGACTTCATGCCAAATTTCTTCTTTGTTTGAGTTGTCGATTATTCCATGCCCTATAGGACCCTTAACATGGTGGCAATGTGCAGTTCTTTCCTTTCGATTCTCAACATCAGACCTCATGTGGCGGTTGACCCAGGTAGGAGACAACTGAGAATCTTTGGATCTACGACATTTCTCTTTCGATTACCAACACTGGACCTCACATGGCAGCAGACCCAGGTAAGAGAAGGCGAAAATGTTAAGACCAAGTCCTTCTTGACATCTCGCTTATAAAGGCCCAGACTTCCATTATATGCATGTGCAAGTCTCTCGAAACTTCCATATATGGTCACATATTGACATCCGACCGTGATGATGTCATACTTGCAAGTCTTTTGAAATTGCCATATATGGACATACATTATTTTAACAAAAGCTCATAGTTAAGTTATTAAGTTACATACAAGATTATTACAGAAGAAACTACCATTTCTTTAAGTGCAATCTCTTTAGAAAAACATGTAAAAGCGAACATAATAAGTTACATACACCCTCTGTCCAAAAAGAAACCAAACTTTTCGAAAATAGAAGAAACTAGTGGCACCACCTGTTGGATCTTTTTGTTGTCAAAAGCAGCACCTTCATTAGTGTTGTGTCAACTGTTTATGACATTTGTTTCATTAGAAGCTAAGTTATATTGCCAAGAGTGACAGTGTGTTTTGACGAAGTCAGAAAATGAGTTTCAAACAGAGAGCTGTGATTGACTTTTGTGTTAAACTTGGTAAAAGTTTTACCGAAATGCATCATATGCTTCAAAAAGCATATAGTGATGAATGCTTATCCCGTACTCCAGTTTACGAGTGGTTTAAACGATTTCAAAGTGGTCGTGAGATGCTTGAGTACGATGAAAAGCAGGGCTGTCCAAAAACTGGATTGAGCAAAGTTAACATCCAAAAAGTGCATGATTTCATCAAAGAAAACCCAAAATTGTCGTGAGATGATTGAAGGTGAATTGGGAATTCAAAAATCAACTGTGCACAACAATTTGACCAAAAGTTTGGGCCTTTGAAAATTAAATTCACAATTTGTTCCCCACAAGTTCACTGACAACCAAAAAATGTATCGAATTGAACACTGCAAGGACCTCATTAAAACAGCTCATAAGGACCCAAACTTCCTTGAAACGATCGTTAATGGTGACAAAACGCAGTGTTTTGAAATAAGTAGGATGGAAATGGTTTTGAACTACAATAAAATGTTCCTCTCAGAACAATTCAAAAAGAAAAGTGCATGAGTGGAGACCACCAGAAGAGGGGCATTTGAAAAAAAAGGCACTTGAAGAAGTCAAAAGTAAAGACAATGCTGATTTGTTTCTACGATTATAAGGGCATTATCCACAAAGAATTTGTTCTGCCTGGCCAAACAGTCAATGGTGAGTTTTACCTCTAAGTTTTGAAGTGACTGATAGTGAGAATTCGTCGTGTAGAGCTGGAATATCATGACGACCAACTATTCGCCAAAACACTGTCACTTTTGGCACTATAACTCGGCTTCTAATGAAACAAATGTCATAAAAAGTTGACACAACACTAATGAAGGTTGCTGCTTTCGACAACAAAAAGATACAACAGGTGGCGCCACTAGTTTCTTATGTTTCCAAAAAATTCGGGTTCTTTTTGGACCGAGGGTGTATTACGAGAGATTTTACAGTATCTTCCCCAGCTGAACACAAGTTGTATTTCAAAACTAATGCGCATCCTATATCAGGGGTGTTCAACCCTTCGATGACGGAGCGATTTTTGGTCGATCTGTTGTGTATTTCTCCTTACTTACAAATTTAATTAAAACTGAAAGCATAATATTTTATTTATCATTATTTTGTATTATTTTTAATTCGCTTTAAGTGTATTACTATTGTTTATCTATTTTTCGTAAAAATTGTCAAATCAGTAATTTTCTCATAAGTCCGGGTGAATTAATTAATTTGGATCAGTGGAAGTCAATCAGCGAGCCGAGTGAATACGATTATAAGCCCATGTGAATATTGTAAAAAAATAAACTTTGTTTGTCTCGGTATAGTTTGTATTAGATGATTTTGTAAATAACTCTTTTACAGCCTGTGTAGCTCAGCGGATGTGGTGTTTGCACACCGCCGCGCTTGGCCGCGCGAAGGAAGACTTGGTTTCGAGTCTAGTCGGCGACTAGAGGAAATTTTTCTAAGCCTTTTTTCGACCGGTTCCCGAGTTAGTCGATCTCTGGCACGGGCAAGCAGGTTTTTCCTCCCGGAAACTCGGGTTTTTCGTCCTGTAAACTCAAGAAAATCGACCGTAGAACCCACATTATTTCAGACATTAAATATATTGTGTTAGGGTTAGGAACCACGAGATGGCGGCACATTTGAGCCGTCTCTCTTCACTGCGTACCGCTTAATTAGTGATAGCCTTGGGCCATCTGTCTCTGATTGGGTACCAGTGGAGATTGAACTGCCCACTCAGTCTCCAAAAGTTAGATAGGGCTAAATGGCCTCGCCTACTCCCGTATACGGGAATAAAATGGCGTTAGCTGATTTTTTAGCTGACTCTTTTGAAGCTAACTGTATATACTGCTTTAATAAGACTATATTACAGTGTTAAAAACAAAGGCAACGTTTCTGTCGCCGAAGCTGTACATGGCGGCATTAGAAAGATTGGTATTGAAACTTGTATGTATGAGAAAGGCTTGCAGGCTCTAAGTGTAAACATCTCTGAAATCAATCAGAAAGAGTTCAAACAACTTTCCATTGGCCAGCAACTTACAATCAAAAGAAAGCAGAGAACAAAAGATATGCTGAACTTGAAACTTAAGATGAAAGACTCATACTGATTCTTTGGGGGTTGCCAAACTTCATGCAAGATCTCAGAGGAGGCCTAATAAAAAGGGACTGAAGCAAGGGTCCCAGTTCCAGTCACCGTCAGAGATACTGCCGGGATTCACATTGCTTGAGAGAGGAGCTTCTTGGTTTGAGACGTTGTTAGAGAGAGACTACTTCTAGGCCGCAGACAAGGTTTCAAACTGCTGAAAGGAAGAGTTCCAATTGCAGGAGAAAAGTTTCCACGCCAGGTTAGTGTCAGACATTCACCAGTGTGTTGCATATTCATTACAATTTGATGAATCAAACGACTTCACTGATATTGCTCAGTCAAAGGTATTTATTTGCATGGTATTTCTAACTTCAGCTAAAACTTCAGCTAAAAGGCTGCGGGTTTGAATCCCACTGTCGGCAAGGATGTTTGTGATTGTCTGTGGAAATATCAGTGGTAGTCAGCGGTAGATGGTATTGGTGTAATTGCAAGTTGGTGATTGAATGGTGGAGACGGAGTTGTAGAGCAGGTGCCCTCCTTCGATGAGTCCTTGGACTCCCTGGAGTGTCAAATAATAATAATAAAAATTTCAAGTAAAGAAGAACTTTTGAAAATTATACCAGTATTGGGAAGGACTAGGGGAGAAGACATTTTTTCAGCATTTCATGAATTAAAACTTCCACTTTTTAAACTTGTGTCTATTACTACTGATGGTGCTCCTGCAATGATGGTAATAAATCAGACTTCATTTCATTATGTAAAAACGATGACAAATATCCAGATTTTTTAATGTAACACTGTATTATTCACCAACAAGTACTGTGTGGTAAAAGATTAAACACAAAAGATGTTTTGGATATTACATTTAAAATTGTAAATTCTGTTCGAGGAAAACCCCTGTAACGGCGGTTATTTAAATTATAGGCAGATGATGATAGGGAACTTCTGTTGTACAATAATGTTTGCTGGCTCAGCAGAAGTCAATCTTTAGAAAGATTTCTTGTATTAATTAAGGATATAAAAAATTTTCTTGATGAAAAAGGAGATATTCACCCACAATTGAGTGATAAAAGATGGTTGTTACATGTATAATTTTTAGTAGATTTCTGTACAAAATTAAGCAATTTAAATTTAGAGTTTCAAGGTAGAGATAAAAATTTAATTGACATGTTAAGTTCAATAAAAACTTTCCAACAATACTTTCTTTTATTAAAGAAAAATATAAATGACTGCGAATTTAGACATCTCCCATATTCATTAAAATTTTTTGAACAAAATCGAGAAATGCTTCGCTATGATTTAAAAGAATTTATTTGTGAAATAGAATTAGTTGAGGAAGAAATAAATTCAAGATTAAAAGATTTTAATAAAACTGAAATGATTGTATCTTTTATCAATAATCCATTTCAAGAAAACTTGAACATCACAGAAATTTCAAATAAAATTAGTGGGCTGTTTTGATATAAACCAAGCTGAAGTAGAACTTGAGATAATAAACGTTCAGAATAGTCATCATCATCAAATTCCTGCCATGTACCCTCAAGGAGTGTACAGGATATGATCGTACTATATGAAAAAAATTACATCATTACTAACTTCCGATCTACAATTTTCCACCAAATCAGTCTGTTACTTGTCAAGACTCCAACATTATCAGATCTTATATTTCTATCGTCTAAGACACTTTGTACCGTATCAATCCACCTATATCTTGGTCTTCCTCTGGGTCATTTTGCTGCCAACCTGGCAGAGAACACTTGTTTTGCTAATCTTTCTTCACCCATTCTGTTTAAGTGACCATACCACCTGAAATTAGCTCTGCTAACGCATTCCTGGATGCTGAAAATGCCAAGTTCTTTCCTAATATCCTCGTTTTTAATATGATATTGCCATTGATGCCATCTGTTCACTCCCTCTAATCTTCCTCAGGACTCTCATATCTGCAGTCTCTAGTCTTTGGTCAAGTGTTTTACTTCTGACCCATCTCTCAGATCCATAAGTTAAAACTGGTTTGAACACCCATCTTGTATACAGCTAATTTAGTGTTCCGACAAATTTCTCTCTTATTCCATATGAATTTAATCAACTGACTTCACATCATACCAGCTTGGTTGATTCTGTTGTCTATTTCTATATTGAGTTTAGTATCTTAACTAAAAATCATGCCTAAGTAGCTGAAATGTTTTACTTGTTCCACAGGTTCTCCATTCACAACACAGTTGACATTTTCAATGATTCTGCCTATTTTCATTGTCTTTGTCTTTTTATTGCTGACCTTCATACCATATCTATTACAACAGTTATTCACTTTAGTCAGAGAATCTTGCAGACTTGTAGCAGATTTATTTAGAAATATAACATCATCTGCATAAAGCAAAGAGCTGACATTAACATCTCCAATTTTGACATCATGTTTAATGCCACTTTCCTTCATAATGTGATCCATATAGATAATGAATAACAGAGGGGATAATGTACATCCTTGTCTCACACCAGATTTAACATTAAACCATCTTCCTGTACTTACTTCAATTCTAACTGCTGACTTACAACTCAAATAAAGACTAATTATTACTTGATATAATGCCCCATTGACACCACATAACTGTAGCGTATTGAATAGCTTCTGTCTTGGCACCTTGTCATATGCCTTTTCCAAATCGACAAAACTTAAATACAGATTTTGTTATATTCCCAAGCTTTCTCGACTATTTGTCGTAAAGTGAAGATCTGATCCTGACAGCCTCTATTTGGCCTGAATCCAAATCCAGCTTGTTCTGCACCCAGCTTTTCTTCCACAATTCTTCTCAATTGTTTGTCAAGTATCCTTGCAAGGAACACTTAGTAGGGAAATACCGCTGTAAATGTCACATTCAGTTTTATTTCCCTTTCTATATATGGGTACTATGAGATCTCTACTCCAATCATCGGGAATTCGTCCCGCTATCCAGGCTTTCTGAACTATGCAGTGCAGCCACTGTAGGACTTTTATACCACCATACTTCAGCGCTGAAGTATGGTGGTATAAAAGTCCACCATATTATACCACCAGAAATGGTGGTATAATATCATCTACTCCTGCTGCCTTTCCACATTTTAAGCCTTTGATGGCCTTTTCTACTTCAAGTATGGATATGTTTTCGTCACTGCATGCCTGGTCAGTGTTTTTTATCACTGTGCTATCATCACTGCTTGTTTCATTTAGCAGTTTTTCAAAGTAATTACTCCATACTTCAAGGATATCTTTTTCTCCTGTTTTCATGTCACCTTTATCATCTCTAACTCCTTTTACAGCACTCTTTCCTCCATTCCTAAGCTTCTTCAACAACCTCCAGAATATTTTGCCACCGTCTTGATATTTATTTTCTATATTCTTGCCAAAGTCCTCCAATGACTTTTGTTTAGCTAGTTTTACACACTGTTTAGCTTTCTTACATTTGTCTCTGTATTCTGTAAGAGTAAAAGCTGACTTATTTGCCAGGAACTTTTGATATGCTTTCTTCTTTTCCTTCACTGCCTCTTTAACTTCCTGTGTCCACGTGGAGTTCTAATTTTTCTATCCTTGCAGACAACTTCACCACATGCCTCTCTAGCTGAATCAATCAGGGCTTTCTTCAAGGCTTACCACTGAATCTCCAAGGTTTGATTCCTATTCTCAAACTCTTTCCTTTTTTCTTCAATAATATTTGTGTATTTTAGTCTATAGTTCACATCTGAGAGCTGCTCAACTTTTATTCGCTTTAAAGCTTTCTTACATGTTATTCTTTTCAATATGAAATTCAATTTTATCCTGCTCAAGACTAAATAGTGATCACTTCCAATTTTAAATCCTCTGTACACTCTGGTGTCCTGCACCAGGGAGAAAACTTCACTATCAACAATAACATGGTCAATGAGACTTTTCTTATTCCTTGCCTCTTCTCTCCATGTGAATTTGTGCACATTTTTATGTTGGAACATGGTGTTAGTAATAACCAGTCCATGTCCTGAGCAGAAATCCAACAGCTATTTGCCATTATTATTAGCTTTGCTCTTTTCTCCAAATTTTCCCAAAATATTTTTGTATGTCTGACAATTATTTCCTACTCTGCTATTTAGATCCCCAACAAGGACCAACTTTTTCTTTTTCATTCTGTCAGTTGCTTTCTCTAAAGCTTTAAAAAAATTCTTCCATGTCTACCTTAGTAGAACGTTCTGAGGGACCATAGGCACAAATAAGTCTCATTGTCCAGTTCCCCATTCTCATATTTGCCCATATTACTCTACTTGAGACTGACCGCCATTCAAGAAGATTAGCCTCGTATATTGTGTTGAATAGTATGGCTACTGCTTCTTTTCCTTGATTGTCATTGCAATATAACATTTTGTATTTATTGCTCAGAAAGATCTCACCAGTTTTTGTCTTTTTTGTTTCAGTCACCGCTATTATGTCGGTCTGGTACTTATCTAATTCCTCAGCTAGCTCCATTTCTTTGCCATTCAGGCTTCTTATGTTGATAGTACTGACCTTTAACTCTGGTGATGTTGAGTTGGAGTGTGTTTTCAGATTTGTTCCAGTAGCTAACTTTTCGCTGTTCGTCCTGGTTCCCTGGCGAAAACAACAGTGGCCTTGTTTAACCGGGCAACGCCCCAGCAGGCAGTTTACATTTAAAATCAATAAACAATGAAGTCATTTGGAATATGCACATGAAAAATTCCTAATATTAACTGATATTGTGTGAAAAATTCTGTCGTGTTTCGGATCGACTTACTTGTCAGAATCCGCTTTTTCAAATATGACCGTCATAAAAACTCAATTAAGAAACCAAATTATAAATGATCATTTAGATGATTGTCTGCGATTGGCCACTTCTTCATATCAACTGGACTATGAAAATATTAGAAGGTCCAAACAATGCCAAATTTTACATAAACTTTTTTTTTTTTTTAATCAACTAGCATTTCTTGTAACTTGTGAGTTTGTAATCAATCTGTTGTTTTTTCTATCTCTGGTTTTCAAAAATAGAGAAAGAAATATTTTATTCCAATATATTTGTTTTTTTTTTGTGTATTAAAATAATTAAAAGTGATAAATAAATTTTTTAATACACAAATGAAGTTTTTAGTTGTGTATTTTTTTTAGTTGTTTATTTGTGCGTAATCAGATATCAGGTTGGGGGAACGTGATCTATATAAGAGAGTAGATCGGCGAATAACTTATAGAAATGTAGCTCGCATAGTAAAAAAAGATTGAACACCACTGTTCTATATCATCACTAGTTCATTCCAAAATAGGGAGATGATACCGTTCATTATCAGTTAGATCAAAACCACTAACCCACTGATGTCACCTCAAATAATGATGATTTGAAAAATAAATTATTAAAAACTGGAGGAACATCAATTAACAGCAATCAACGGTATGGATTCTACTGTTCTCAACCCATAACAGATCTTGCCTCCATCATCCATCTCTGGACATATAGCATGAAAAGGGTTGGAGAAATATGTGCAGTCCTTTCCTCTTGCATATAAAAGATTATCTCTCACACTACATTTCTCCCCTTCATTTGAAAAATCTCTCCAGTAGAAATGAAATGTGCATTAATTTCTTTTGGAGAAAGGAGAGTGTATTGAGAAACACCTTGCAATTTGAACATATGAAGTTTTCACTACCTAATGGATCAAATGTGAGATATTCGTTTCCTTGTTTCATCAGTTTTTTGCTATCCATTATCAGCTAGATTTTGCAGAAGAAAGCATCTCTAGTGTAAAGAAATAGTATGAAAGGTGTAGATTATAAAAGCAATGTAATTAAAAATGCAAGGATAAAGAATACTACATAAACAGGAAGAGTAAATTCATGAGAAAAAAAAAAAAAAAGCCACGGAAATGACTGTAATATTGCATCCTTTCTTTTAGTGTTACACGGTGATCAGCATTCATTTTAGTAAAATTATGGAGAATACAAACATGTTAGGAATAATTACTTTAATTTTCCGACATTTCAACCTTCATACACATATACAGGTATCCCTTGCTTAGCGCAGTTTTGCTTAACGCGGATTTGATTATCGCACCGAAATTAATTGCGGCAATCCCTTGATATACACGGCAAGAGTTTTGATTAACGCGCCTTTAAATTTACCACACAAAATCATGCTCACGCCACGAGGCTGCTAGCCTCATGGTCATCCAAATTCTCTTAATGATCTGTGTGAGAATGTGAAAGTTTTATTATTCTCACCAAATATGACATCATTGCTACAACCATGGACAAGGGTGTCATTGCAACTTTCAAAGCCTATTTTCTCTTTAAAAGACATTCTCAAAGGCAGTAGAAACAACAATGGGAGAAAATGCAATTACGCTCGACGAATTTTGGAAAAAATTTAATATTAAACACTCAATTGAGAACATTCGTGACTCGTGGGAGAAAGTGTCTTCTAGTTGCATGAAAGCAGTTTGGAAAAACCTTCTGCCAGAATGAGTTAATGACTTAGGTTGGTTTCAAAATCCTGTGAACAATGTGGTCAAAGAAATCATTGCAATTGTTGAAGACCTCGGTTTTGATAGTGTTGATGCTGAAGATGTTAAAGAATTATTGGATTCAAATTTAAAAGATTTCAGTGACAACGATCTTCTTGAAATTGAACAACGCACATATGAAGACAACGAACAAATGGAATGTGAATCTGAGGTTCCAAAGGAAATAACAGTCAAAGAACTGGATGGAATATTTCGCAGGTTTAGAATCGCTTAAGCAGCAAGTATGGATATGGATCCAGATGTTAATCGAAGAATGCTTGTTTGCCGAGGTCTGGAGATTCATTTTGCTTGTTATTGTAGAATTTATGCCAATAAGAAAAAAAATTAAAACTGTTCAAACCATTCTTGATAACTTCTTTTGATAAAAAAAATTGCAGTAAATAATGTAGGTACAAGTATTTATTAAACATTTACTTTGCATTCATTTTTTATCTTTCCTAAAAGAGTACCATATAAAACGAACTCTTAGTACAGTAATCGATCAGGGACAAATTGTACTTTTTACCATTGATTATTAGATTTGATTAACACGATTTTGATATACGCGGTAACATCGAGGGATTAATTAACCACGGTAATCAAGGGATACCTGTACACACAAAGACAAGCTACATTACATTTCTAACAGTAAGCCAACATGACAATTATTATTATTATTCGTGACACCTCCAATGAGTCCGAAGACTCATCGTGGGAGGACACCTACTGTACAGCTCTCTGTCTTCACCACTACACACCAAACCTCTACTACCAATCATGTACATCAACGCCACCTACTGCCCACCACCACAACTAGTATTTTTTGTCTGTAAATTGCATGTGTTCTGAAGGGACGATTTGTCTGTATGTAGGATGAAAAACTCAAGTTTTTCTGGGAGAAAAAAACCCTGCTACCTCTGTATGAGATCAGCTAACTCACCTTCGATTGAAAAAGTCTATATAAAGATTTCATGACAAGAATCGAACTTGGGACTTTTATAATCAAAGGGCGCAACGTACCGTCGTTCTTCCAATTGTGCTACAGAGGCGCTTATGATTTGATCAATCGCTATTCTACTGACTGACCTCTAGTGGAAAAGAAAAACTACATCAAAGCTATATTCTATTTACAATCATCAGAGAACAAATTCATGTAGAAATTTTAATATAGCAAAATGGTGGCCTAATCCATAATTTACAAGAGCGTTATATTAGAGTTATAATCCTCAACTGCTTATAGTCCTAGAGTGTTATATTAGAGTTATGATCCTGAATTGCTTACAGTCCTAACTATAATTAACTCTTAGACCAGAGATTGGCAACCAGCAGCTGCATGAGGCCCAAACGTGCATCTTTGGCAGCCCATAAAATGTTGATCATATATACATGGCATGTGGCCCGAATGTGGAATTATTTAAATAATACATTTTATAATATGAATAATAAATTAAAAATAATTTTATACATATACTTCGTGATATCGCCATGCAACTTGGCACGAGTCAACTGTGTGAGTCATCATGAGTGAGGAAATAAAAATGACTTCATCCAACGACAACAGAGATTTTGGCACACTTTAACAATAATAGCACCTATTATTTTCTGAGGATATATATATTTGTTAAAAATTATTTCAAAAATGAGTTCAAGAAAACATAAAATTGCAGATGAAGGAAGGTTTAATGATGAATGGAACAGCAAGCACTTCATTATTGAAACTGGGGGTAAGCCTCTTTGTCTTATTTGTCATAAAAGTGTTGCTGTTATGAAAGAATATAATATCAGACATCATTATGAGAATGTCATACTTTATCTTGTAATCTCATACTTTAAATATTTCTGTGTTTTTTTTAAGATTGATATAAAACAAATTGATAAGTATTTTCTTGGTCACTATTTTCTTTCAATTAAACACCTGCGGCCTAATTACTAAAAGCAAAAGTAGAATGTGGCCTGCAAGTCTGAAAAGGTTGCCGACCCCTGTCTTAGACCAAAAGGTTAAGTGGATAGAATATGTGCCATCCATATTCTTGGAATTTTTAGTTGACCATTATTGTTAAAATTAGGATGGTTGATAAGAATTTCATAGGCCTCCTTAACCACCCTAATCTTAACATGCCAGGATGGCAAGAATTAAAAGCTCTTGGTTTTCTTCCTACCATCTTAACAGGATATTACAATATTGATATTACAATATTGGAGTCTCTGTGATTTAACAGACTAATTTGGAGGATAATAGTATAAACTTTTCCACTACACCTCTTGATGATACATACAAGGGATTTGATGATGATAATGGAAAGGTATCTGTTAACATTTAAATATATCCCCTAGTTCACACTTCCTTTTGCACAAGATAACAAGAATCTAACAATATTTATATAAGAACAGTTTAACGTTTTCTCATACATCTACACAGAAAATGTTGGATATCACAAACAGAATGCTGCATTTAGAATAGAAAACAAAACAAAGAAAAATATATACCATATTTTTCGGCAATAAGACACACCCCAAATTTATGAGACGATTTTTAGAAAAAAATATTTTATTATATAAAGATGTTTACATATTCTTACTTAATTTTTATTTATTATTACAATCATTTGTATTAGCAATATTCAGTTCATCTTCACTCTCGGTACTATCACTGGTCTCGTTAACGTTGCCGTTCGTATTACTTTTGTCTGAACTATCGTTGTCACTCCATTCAAAAACTGCGTCATCTTCGGTACCATCCATCGCATTACTAATCCTGCATTTCTTAAATGACTTTATAATCGTCTCTTCTTTCACAGCTTCCCATGAATTTTTCACCCAGGTACATACTTCTGAAATTGTTGGCTGTTTCATACGTCCTGTTGCTGTAACATTGTAATTTGGCTTTGCCATCCCTTTGTTCCACTTCCCACATAAAAGTTTTGAATGGTTTATTAATAGATTCATCCAAGGGTTGTAATTGACTTGTAAGGCCTCTAGGAATGACAGCTAATTCTATTCATTTCTTTTAGAAGCTTCTTGGTTGATTCTGTTTTATGCGCTCCGAATTGATCCCACACTAACATCGCACCTGGACGTTTTCCCATATCTTTTGTATCCATAATTTCATTCCTGTTTCGTCCATCCAGCCTTTATCTTGAACTTGGATAATAATGCCACGAGGAATTTCATCCCTCGGTAATGTTTTTCTCTTGAAAATTAACATGGAGGGTAGTTTTGTTCCATCCATGGAACAAGCTAAAACTACAGTGTAGTGAGTTTTTTCGTGACCTGTTGTTTTGATCACTATTGATTTGGTGCCTTTTGAATCTAATGTCCGATTTGAAGGAACATCAAAAGTTAGAGGCATTTCATCCATGTTCTCAATTTGATTAAGCTCAAAGTTAAATTTCCTTCTCGCTGATATGACAAATCTATGGAATTCTATAATTTTAGCTTCATAGTTAGCCGGCATTTTTTGGACTAGAGTGGTTTTTGTACACATACATAACCCATGTCTTTTCATAAAATCTAAAGCACCAAGATGCTGACCTTGTAAAATCTAAAATTACATTAGCAGTTGCCCATCGTTTCGCTTCAAAAATTATCATTTTCATAGAAACAGATATTCCCATGTTTCAATGATTTGTTACCCAATTTTTCATTTGTACTTCTAATTCTGGCCATTTTTCTAGGTGCAAACAGAACATTTTCTTGTGTTTACAGTTTTAATTGTTCCTCCTGTTTTCTCCACTCACAAACCATTTTTTCTGTTGGTGGTGGACCAAAATGTCTTTCTGCTGCTCTGTTTCCATATTGTTTTGCATAATTTATGACATTTAATTTATAACTCATGTTATATGAAAGTCTTTTTTGTTTTACACTCATTTTTTCTAATTTTCAGATAAAAATTTTAACGACTTATAAAAAATAATTCAAATGAACTGTACAAAAGCACATATGTTTACACACTAATGACTATTGACGCTCTAAATCGGTGATTCACCCACATGCAACAAGATAACTCGGGTATCTACCTTCAGTGCCGTACTTACTAATTTTATTAATGTATTGCGCCAGTAATTGAACTTCGCTAACAGCTTCGGTATAGTGTAAAGATTAGTATTTTGATGTTACCTTCGGACCATAAGATGCACCCCAATTTTAAGTCGATTTTTCTATGTAAAAAGGTGTGTCTTATGGTCCAAAAAATACGGTATATACAGTGGGTCAAATTGGTTATTGTATCAATCAATCCAACTGAACACTGTCATTTGTAATGAATTGCTGTTTTGTTTTCTGAGTTTCATCTGTTTTGCATGCATGAAGGGTAAACTGACATGGTAGGCAAGTTTTTAATACATAATTTTCGATAAATTTATAACTTTTCTGCCCATCTTTACAATGGGAAACAGTATTGTAGTCGAAGGAGGCAAGCCTCGTCCTCCTCTTCCAAAATTTACACTTTCGAGCAATTCAAATATATCAACCAAATATAGCATTCTCCTTCATTATTGTTTTCTAATCAAATTTTCTAATAATCTTAAAACAAACACACTGTCCCCCATTCTGCACAGATTTGATTATAATTAATTGATAAATTAAAGTACAGGTATCCCTCGATTAACGCGTATATCAAAATGACATTAATCAAATCTAATAATGGTAAAAATTACAATTCTTCCATAATCGACTACTGTATTAATAATTCGTTTAATATGGTACTCTTTTAGGAAAGATAAAAAATGAATGCAAAGTAAATGTTTAATAAATACTTGTACCTACATTATTTACTGCAATTTTTTTTATCAAAAGAAGTTATCAAGAATGGTTTGAACAGTTTTAATTTTTTTTCTTATTGGCATAAATTCTACAATAACAAGCAAAATGACTCTCCAGACCTCGGCAAACAAGCAATGAAACAAAGAAAAAACACTGCAAATATAATACATGATGGTACAAATTAAGTGGATATTGAATCCAACATTATTTCATAGCTGAATATAGAAACTGCAAGAGTTTCGTGCCGAATATATAGAAACTAAAAGTTTCGGCAGATGCAAGCATAAGCAACCTTATGGACAACTCGTAGTAAAGCTGGAGTATGCTCCAGATCACTTTCCTTAGTATTTTCCATAATGTAAAGCACATCTCCTAGAGGACATGTATGATAAATAAGCCTTTGGCTCTCTATTTCAGTAATACATGATGGTTTATTTATTTTCAGTTACAATCTAGAAATTATTAAACAAAGAATAAAATAAAATAAATAAATAAAAAATAAACCATACTATACTGACATCGGAGGTTGCTGTATCTCTCAGATACAATTTACTGTCAAATATCACAAACCTTTACATAACATGTGTTAAACCAAACTGACTGCAAAAAACAGTGCAGAATATCACTCGTAACAGGAATACACAGCTACTCATGACCTCCAAGCTGTACACTGAATTGTGTAAGAATATTTATATTAAACATTTTGCGTGTATCTGTCAGATCAGCTGCAAGCTCCACAGGGTTAAAGGCTCATTAATCAAAACTCTTGCCGTGTATATCAAGGGATTGCTGCAATTAATTTCGCCGCGTTAAGCAAGGGATACATGTATTCAAAGTTATCCTACAGCTAATTGTATTAGACCAATTAAGATGGGCATTGATGTGCTATACACTCTTAAAACTTTCATATCAATAAAAATGCAATCATATGGTCAAACTCACATGATTTGATTATTTTGTAGCATGGATTGCATATCCAACAGAAATGGGCATGCGACACCACTAATATATATATATATATATATATATATATATATATATATATATACACACATACACACACACACACTAGGGGGAGCTCCCCCCCCCCCGTGCCTACGGCACCCAACCCCCCAAGTTCCAGGCTGGTAAGCCGGTAAGACAAAAAATGCATGAAATAAAAACGTTTAAAATTTCGGCTTATCTTTATATACATATATATATGTTAAGAATACCAAGCAATTTTTAAACCTGGTTTTTACTCCATTTCCCAAGTAAGCAAACAGACAAATAAGTCAAGTTTGCACCTGCAAGTGATGCAAGTCTAGCTGATCCTACAGGTAGTGCAAGACCAAGGCAACTCGTGGTAAAGGTGGCATGAGCTCTGATCACTAATCTTTATATTAACCCTTAATGCCAAAACACATCTCCAAGAAGGAGATGCATGATGTTTTGTATTAAAGGCAAGAGGCCACTACCCAGACCGGTTTTGACCTTTATTGAGGTCTCATCAGTGGGAGCTAGGCTAGAAATACCAAGATTTAGTAATACAGAGCTCATAAGTATTTTACCAGAACAAGTTGCCATAAGGTGTTTTAACCTTATTAAATAAAAATCTCTGGAGGAGATATAAATGTAGAAAGTATTTTACCTTGGGTATAATAAATATTAAGAATACCAAGCAATTTTTAAACCTGGTTTTACTCCATTTCCCAAGTAAGCAAACAGACAAATAAGTCAAGTTTGCGCCTGCAAGTGATGCAAGTCTAGCTGATATACATATATATATATATATATGTATATCAGCTAGTGTTCTTTGTATATGTATTTGTATATGTAAATATATATATACAGTGGTGCCTTGGTTAATGACGGTAATCCTGGAATGGATTACCGTCGTTAACCAAAACCTCGTTATCCAAGGTGCGATTCCCCATAAGATTTAATTGAAAATTGATTAATTTGTTCCGGCTCCTCCTTACAACCATAGTACATATTAAAATTGCAAATAAAACTCATTTAAAATGTCATAAAAATATGGTAAATATCATTTATTTATTTTACAGTATGTGTATTTGCTACAAAAAATTAACATTAATAAAATGAATTGTTCATGAAAACAGTTTTTAATTATCAATCTTCACCAGAAGGACAATTGGGCTCACTTCAGAGTTTTTTGACAAATGGACCTGTAAAAAACATGTCTAGAGTTGTTTGCTTCTGCCTCTTTTTTAAAACGTTTCTGAAAAAATGCATGGATTTTTCATTAAATAGATCTGCAGTTCTGATAACCTCAAATTTCTTTGGATTCCATTTCATAGCAATATTTTGAACTTCTTCCCACTTTGCCAAAACATTTTTGATTTCATCAGTCATAATTTGTTTCTCTCCATCCTCATCTTCAGATGAAATTTCCATTTTCTTTTCTTTCTTTTCTTCACATTGCTGCTTTTCAAGAAGCAGCAATGTGAAGAAACGAAAAATTTCCCTCACTAGCTTTCTTTTTTGGGACCCATTTTGTCACACGGTAAAAAAATTTACTCTATAAAAAAAAAGATACGCAAAATATGGTATTATTACAAATTGTACAACACTAAGACAAAGGATACAAAGAACATATCGTCACCTGAAAATAAAAGTAAAAGTTCAAAAAAAAACATTTTTTTTGAAATCAAAAAATTCGAAACCTGCAATTCTTGACTTAGTGCATTTTGCTTGTAAGGTGACGATATTAGATACAGCACTTACCGTAACATACACTGATTAGCAGCTTATAGATACAACAAATATTATACAGATGAGATTTGATTTTGCCTTTTGATGGTGAACTAACAGTGACATGCACCCGCCGATTTATTGTCTATATCAGGCATGGGAAACCTTTCCTAGTTCGGGGAACTAGGAAAGGTTTTATTGTCTATATCGCCGATTTATTGTCTATATCAGGCATGGGCAACCTTTCCTGGTCCGGCCCTTGACTCAGAATGTACATCAAGTATGTCTGTTTATGGGTACAATAAGATAATGTAAATTGATATTGAATTAAGTTTACTCAGGTATGCTTTATTGTCAGCTAGTATATATATTACTGGCAGGATATTCTAGATTGTGATTTAGCTTTAAAGGAAGAAAGTTAGAACTACGTTTAAATTAGGAAGAATTGAAAATAACAAAGAATTGTAAATGCAATTGTATATATATGTTAATGTGAATCAGACTATAAATATTCCTTTTTGAATTAAAGGTTTGTGAACAACGCATTGGACTGATTCTGTCGATGCACTAAACTAAAAATTTCGAACCTGCATAAGATAAAGTTTAGGTGATCAATAATCAAGTCATGACTAATTAAAGATATAGGTTAACACAAGCGGGGAATGCTAATGATGTCTGCTTTGTCTTTAGTTTAAAATCTTATAATCTCATACTCATTACATAGTCTAAGTGGCGCAGTCATAAAACAACTAAATTTGTTAGACTATAGAGCGTGAGAATATAGGATCTAGTAGAAATAAATAAATGGTGGCAGTCGATAGTTAAGGCAGATTACCATTCACAACAGTTATGAAGTAAAGTAAAGAAGAACAAAGACAAAGCAGAGTTGAGAAATATGTGATAGAAATACAGAACTTGTTAACAATACTTCATGACTAGAAGATTTTTTGTTATCTAAGTTTTTCAATCTTCTGATGTCCTGAAAAAGACCAGAGGAGGTATGTAGATGCATCAGGTGATAATTTGTCTGGTTATCTGTGCAAGAGTTGGATGAGAAGAATGATATCAGAAGATTCTTCTTTAAATGATATGGCAATACCATCTTCATTTTGAGACAGATGCAAGCATACATGGGGAAAAGTTTCATCCATTGCCATGATAAGGGACCAGAAGTCTTGCACAACTGCCATTCATGCTGGAAGCAAGATTTCTGCATTTGGCTTTTTCAAAATCAGATGTGAATTTTGTTAATGATTTCTTTGTACTGTTTCTTTAGCTTTCATAAGTTATAACCATTGAGATATAACCCTGAAGACCTTTCGCGTACCCCTGGGGGGTACGCAAAAGGTCTTCAGGGGTAAGTGGCAATTTTCGGCTATGCATCACTAACGCATGGAATCAATACATTTCTCAACAAATAGTGCAATTAGAGACAACTGGGATAAAAATGGCACTAACTAATGAATCACATATCCCCTCCAACAGAAACTGCTGTATAGACTCGAAGAAAACCATATGTTGCTGTGCAACATATAGTGAATGTGTTTCAGATATTATGGAATTCGGTTGAAGAGAATTATTCTTTGTCTTTGGTTCGTGCGATCTTTTGTTAATACCGCACCAATCATATGCACTTCTTCATAGCTGCTCTACATATCTCAAGTCTTGTAAATTACTGGTAAATTTTGTTTGAAATAATGGGAAAGAAGATGAAGCTATTTGAATAGATGACTTTGACGATGCATACTTGAAATTGTTCTCGATGCCTAAGTAGCGATAACGAGCAGGAACTTCTTGGTAAGTCACACCATTTGCAGTTTTTTTTCCTGAAAACTTTAGTTTCCAAAAATCCCGCATATATTTCGCACCACGATTTTTTAGCTTTAATTTTGGGAAAAAAGTGAGAGTTATATTCGAGTAAATACAGTAATTTTTTTTAGCTATCAAATTCTTAAGTATGAATCATTGGATTTATAAAAACTCACAAAAGAGAGCAGTATAGCAAATTCAAAGTAGCTGTAAGTAACAAGAAAATGTTGATATTGCATCTGGATCAAATGAAATTAATAAGGATGCGTTGTCTGACATCTCTAGAGAACCAACTAGGAAAAAGATGAAAAATCTTTGTAAGTATGATATGAATTACTGTACTTGAAATGTGGATTTTCATGGACGGGAAATGAAGAGGAACCTATTCCAAATTTTGTTCTATTAAAAATAAATCATTTTTTGTTTACATGAACATAGAAATTCAAATAACATAGACATTTACAATGAAATATTATTATTATTCGTGACACCTTTAAGGAATCCAAAGACTCATCGCGGGAGGACACTTACTATACACGCCTGTCTCCACCACTACACCGGACCTACCATCAATCATCTCCATCAAAGCTATCTATCGCCCACCACCACAAGTAGTGTTTTTTGTCTGTAAATTGCATGTGTTCTGAAATATACTTTATTTATTTATTATTTGATAAGGGGGGGGTACTTGGTAATAATGAAAATTTAAGAAGGGGTATGCGGATATCTGAAGTTTGAGAAACACTGCTCTACAGAATGGCTATAATAAATTTAGTTTAATCCTTTATCCAAGTGTGAGCAAACAAAGTTTGTGCCTGAAAGTATCTTCAGGACTGGGGTACAACACCGGCAACTCGTTGCAAAGGTGGAGCAAGCTAACATCACTCCTATCTCAGTATCTCCCATAATGCAAACACATCTCCTTGCGGATATGTATAATGTTATGCATTAAGGGAAGGGCCACTACCCAGACTAGTTTTGACCTTTATTGAGGTCTCTTCAGTGGGAGCCAGGCAGAAGCATTAGCAAGGTCATCTCTACCTATATGTTAGCTTGCGCCACCTTTGCAACGAATTGCCTAGTGTTGTACCACCTTACCCCAGTCCTGAAGATACTTTCAGGTGCAAACTTTGTTTGCTTACTCTTGGATAAAGGATTAAACTAAATTTATTATAGTCTAACCAAGTGAAAAATAAACTTTCAACATCTTTCTCTACATCCAGAGTAATTTAACAAAAAGGTGGCATACTGTTTGGCAACTCCTGTATGTAAAGATGATCTTGCTTTTTACAGAATGGCTGCTAGATACATCATCATCATTATTATTTTTTTTTTCTGGTCCTCCATGAAATCAACACATTATGAGAGGTCCATCTGCAACAGCACCAAGTCTATATCATACCTCCTTAAATCCATTTTCCATCTACACATCAACCCCTATCAAGCAGTGAATTCCATGGTCCAATCATCCTTCATGCAAAAAAGCCGCTTCTCACCCTCCTTTCACAACTTTCAGGAGGTTTCCCATTTCAGCGAACAATCTTGCTGCCACTGTTCTTCCAGGTGTGCCTGTATGGAGTCTGTATAGTGGTATGTGGTAGTGGGGGTGGAGACACTGCCAGGGCCATAATTTGCAGGGGAGTTTGGTGAAATTCAACATGTATATGTAGTAAGGAATCCATTACTGTATCGTTCCATATCCCAGGAGAAGTCAAACAAAGAAAAATAGATTATATGCAAAAGAAAACCAAACTACCAAAAACCTTCCTGTTTCACTTCACTGATGTACATAGTTTTAGGTCCAACTTCACAGAAATAGTAATGTTCATATTTTTCTCCAGTATGAAAAACTATGCATATTCCCTAATGGAAACTCAAATTTCTGGGTTTCAAACACTGTTTATCTCATTTTCACAAGTTATATTCTTTGACTCTTTTCATCTTGCAAACATTTGTGCATGTTTTTTCTGATATATCACATTATAGAGTTTTCCAACTTAGAATGTTATCTTCTTAATCTTCTTTGGCAAAAAAAATCTCTTCCTCTGCCTTGCCCTATGAAATTCATGTAGTATCCCTTTCATTCTTGTAATATCACCAACCATGAATTTTCTGATTTGCTTTCTTTAATATACATTTTTTTAGAAAATGTAGTTCAACTCTTCCAATAGTGAAATAAAGCCATTTGATGATATCTGACTGGCTTTCCTTTTCCAACTGCACTGAACCATCAGGTAGAGGTACCGGGGTATTTGCTATCATAATCTCACCTAAATTGTTCACATGCCTACTAGAATACCAGATAACCATTTTTCAATCCCTTCTTCATTAATTCTTTTATAAATATCTAAGTGTACTTAGATATTTGTCCTGTAGAAAATTAATGCTACAGTCTAATGTTCATTTTGTCTCCCCAATATTTTCTTAGCTCTCTTTCTCTTCCTACCTTTCCTTCCTGATCTAAAATATATATATATTTTATATATATATATATATATATATATTTTATATATATAAACACAGCCATCTCAAAAAAAAAAAAAATATATATTTTTTTTGAGATGGCTGTGTTTTCTTCACATGTCATTCTATCATTGCAATGCTACCCCATAGTTATAAAAAAAAAAAGGGTGGGGGGGGGGAAGAAATACTTCATCATATTTTCAAAAGTCTCCTTCATGCTTATTTCATTTCAGAGGGTTCTCATTGCCATTATGCAATAAACATGCTTTTAAGCTCATTGAATGGAGAGTCCTCAAACAAATTCTTGACTCACAAACTGTTTTTCAATTCTTTAAAAAAGGCCAAATCTGTTAAATCTTTAATCTTTCTTTATTTCTTTCTTGGTCCACTATTTCGCCTACAGTAATGAAGGTTTGCAGTTATTGCTGTGTGAGTGAAGTATATGTTGCTACTTAGTATGTGTAATCACTAGACATAACAAAAGCAGTTTGCACTTGTCTTAGAGTCTCTAACTATTAATTGTAACCTAATAATATTATGTAACTTAATGTAATGTAGCCTAATGAGGTATCTGATAATAATAATAATAAAGGCAGAGATTAAGTAATTAGAAGATGCTTGAATGCATGTCAGTACATGAACAGACTGAGTTTGTGTTACGGTATTCTTTGGTGTAAAGAAGGTTCAGGCATTAACATGCCTCTGTTAATTTTCTGACTACTGCTTTGAGACCAACAGTTACAAAAGGGCATTTAAGTGATAGTATTATTACTGATTGATTCATAAACTATTCTAAACTAATGAAAAACATATATGTATATCTCCTTTTCATTAATTGCAGATTTTTTATCATTATTATTATTCAGAACCTTGAAAAACAGTCACCTATATTAATTTTGATTAAAAAAAAATTAATTAGATGAATAGCTAAAAATTTTATTTTCTACCAGTTAAATACATTTTTGATTAACCATTCTATAAGTATTTAGAATATTAATGAGTTTATCTTTACAAATTTAATACTAAATGAAATATTTACAAACACACACTGAATTACAAATCAAGGAAATTTAACACAGAACCCCCTCCTTTTTGATTTAAATAATGAAGTTACAACACACGAGCACCATTAATGATTTGCAAAACATCCATAATCCAAATGCTGCAGTTGGCACTGCAACATATCCACACAACCAGTGCTTTCAATAGAATCTGTGATTCTTGACTTAAGATCATTGATATTTGTTACCCAGATGTACATAAGATTCTTTGATGAATCTCCCCCATGAAAGAAAAACTTAATGAGTTTCCCTGTAAAATGGGACAATCCCAGTATTTCTACTCCTCCTAGTTGACTTTTTATATTGATAAAAGTTGTAAAGATTATTTTCGGACACATTGTATATTTTAAATAGAAGGTATTGATTTACAGAGGTGAGAGTTAAATTTAATTATTGTATTTGTTTCATTTTAGCTATGTCTTCTCAAGAAGATATTGTTATTCCAAAAAGGATATCCAGGTAAAGGAATTGTAATAAAAAAAAGTTATTTTTTTTGTGTACTCAAAGAGTTCATATATTTTAATATACAAAAAATATAGATATACCTGATTTGCTTATAATTAATTTTAGTGTATCCTCTCAGATATTTTTGAATGATAGTGTAATTTCCATCCCTATTTGTGGATGAATTATTACTGTCACTACATTTTCCATAACTCCATAACTCAGTCGGTATCGATGAAGTCAGAAAGACCTGGGGTTTGATTTTTTATTATTATTATTATTTCCGTCAGCAATGTCAGGAGCCTTTATCTGGTCTCTTTTTATGAAAGCTGAGTTAGCCGGTTTCATACAGAGGTAGAGGGTTTTTCGTCTCCCAGAACATGGAAACCGGTCCCATGAACACAGAAGGATTACAGTCATGAATATTGCCCTTAGGGGATGCAGCAGAGGAGTGACGAGCCGGTTGCATTAGTTTGCCATAAGCCCCTCATTTTCCTCATTTGGGGGGGGGGGGAGGGCCTCAACCCATCCTAAGGGACAGATGAGAAGGATAGGATAGGATTTGTGGATGAATTATTACTGTCACTACATTTTTCATCCCCCAACCCCCATCATTGAATTACCAATATACTTCAAGGGGTTTTAAATAAAAAAGAGAATATCTTTTAGTTATTTTTTATATGATTCCCATCCATGAAAAGTTGTAAACCTGTACTATATTAGTACAATGGGTGGGCTAAGAATTTTTCTATTTTTTTCTTTTATTAATTTTATATCTCTATATATTTTTTGTATTTGTTTGCATAACATTGGACTTTCAAGCCACCTCAGACCTCCAGTAAAAGTTGGATAGCAGTCTCAACACTAAGAGATGAAATTCAGCTCCCACCTAAAGACAATCACAAATATCCATGTCCACAGCCTGATTTGAACCCTTATCCTTTTGGTATTGGAGACTAGATAATCACTTGGCCAACAAAGTCAGATTATGAAAGTTTATTTTTCACTTGGTTAGAGTATAATAAATTTAGTTTAATCCTTTATCCAAGTGTGAACAAACAATTCTTTTCTTCTACTCAAATTTACATTTTTTTTATTGAATAATATTTGTATATTTGAGGCTAGAGTTTACCTGAAAGCTTGCTCAACTTGCATTCTTTTTAAAACTTTTTTACATTTTTCTTTTCAGTATGATAATTCATTTTTAGCCTGTTTAAAACTAAATGGCAATCACTTCCTATTTCAAATTCCCTGCGTGCTCTTATATTTTGAACCAGTGTGAAGATGTTACTATCAATAAGAAAGTTTGCGCCTGAAAGTATCTTCAGGACTGGGGTAAGGTGGTACAACACCAGGGAACTCCTTGCAAAGGTGGAGCAAGCTACCAACACTCCTATCTCAGTATCTCCCATAATGCAAAACACATCTCCTTGCAGATATGTCTAATGTTATGCATTAAGGGAAGGGCCACAACCCAGACTAGTTTCGACCTTTATTGAGGTCTCTTCAGTGGGAGCCAGGCCCAAGTGGAGATACCAGGCAGAAGCATTAGCAGGTCATCTCTACCTATAGGAGTTGCCAAATGGTGTACCACCCTTTTTTAATAAATTACTGTGGATTTAGAGAAAGATGTTGAAAGTTTATTTTTCACTTGGTTAGAGTATAATAAATTTAGTTTAATCCTTTATCCAAGTGTGAGCAAACAAAGTTTGCGTCAGGACTGAGGTAGGGTGGTACAACACCGGGGTTGGTGTTGTACCACCTTACCACAGTCCTCCGTTCAGTAGATCTGGAAACGGAGTTTCCAGATCTACCGAACTCTGAGATCCTTGATATACTCTCATAATTTCTCAGCTTTTGAATCTGATTCTGAAACCTGTTTGACACAAACTTTGCTTCTTTTTTTTTTTTTTAAAGTTTCTCTTCCATAATTTTTCTTAGCTTCTTCTCAAGTATGCTTGCATTAATTTTACCCAAAACCCAGAATACTCATTAGGAAAATTCATCTTTAATGCTCATATTTTATTTCCCTCAGGTCCTGTGAGAGTTCAGCATCATTTCACCAGAATTCAAGCTTCTGAATTATGTAGTGTAACCTCTGTAAAACTATTATACCTTCATATTTGATCATTTATCATGAAATGTCAGCTGTCATTCTACATTTCAGTTTTCTGATGGCTTTTACTAACTCAGGTATTGATGTGTACTCCTGATTGCATTCATCTTGAATATTTTCTACCACTGTTCTCTCGCTTCTCATTTAACAGTCCTTGAAAGTATCTCCAGACATCAAAATATGTTTATTTGCATTATTTATATCTTCTTTATCATCTCTGATTTATTTGGTGCTCTTTCTTACATTTCTAAACTTAATCAATAGCCTGTAGAACATTTTGATAACTTTATAATATTCATCTTCTATATTCTCATGAATGTGTTCCCTTGACTTTTTATATAGCTACTTTTAAACACGATTAGCTTTCTCACATTTTTGTCTCTATTTTCTTAGGGTGCCTGCTGATTTACTTACTTTGGAACTTGCAATACACTGTAATCTTTCCCAGGATTGCCTGTTGAACTTCTTAAGACCATCATTAAATTCTGATCTTTTATTATATTTTTTTATTGTCTTTGCAAACAACTTTATGACATGCTTCCCTAGCTGAATTAATTAGTTTTAACTGTTCATTTCTTCTACTCAAATTTTCATTTTTTTTATTGAATAATATTTGTATATTTGAGGCTAGAGTTTACCTGAAAGCTTGCTCAACTTGCATTCTTTTTAAAACTTTTTTACATTTTTCTTTTCAGTATGATAATTTCTTTTTTTAGCCTGTTTCAAACTAAATGGCAATCACTTCTTATTTCAAATTCCCTGCGTGCTCTTATATTTTGAACCAGTGTGAAGATGTTACTATCAATAAGATAGACAGTAAGACATCATTTCTTATGGATTTTCTCCATGTGAATTTGTTCACATCTTTATATTGGAACATGGTGTTAGTTATAACTAGTTTGCTATTTATATATCATTTACTATCATCAGCTGTTCCAGTTATTTTCGAAATCTGTCAGCTGAGTTATATATGTTACTATGTAAAGAGATTGTTTTACACTGAATGTTATTAGACAAGAGTTCTTTCCAATTGGTGCAATGACTTTTAACTCTATTTCTTTTAGAATTCAGAAAATTGACTTGAGTACCAAATAAAAAATATATACATTTAATTAAAACTAAAACATTATATACATTTAAATAAAATTATAAATAACTACAAAATTAATTGGATCCAAGGCCTTCAAAGTAAGTCGACACTTTACAGATTTTCTTATTCTAAAAAATTAAAATCATTCGTTCTCCGACTCATTCTATTACTGGATTGTTTAACATATACTTAATCACATCTACCAGACTAAACATCTTGTTTTCACAACAACAAAATGTTCATCAGAGTCAATTTCCTTGTTAGGCCCTTTCCGAAAATATAAAATTTATTTATTCTTTTCCATGGGATCCTCCTTTATCTTGCCTATGTAGCATACAGTGTTATTCCTCCTGTCTCACTCAGTGAAGTGTAAATATTCTTACCTTTTACAGTCAGTTTGATGCACAAATTACCAATTTTTGTACCAGAGAAAGAAATTTCTTCTGCTACTTGATAAGCAACATATCTGAGTAGAGCTCTTCATGTTAAGCCACTTTACAGTTTAAAATTTTGCTAATTCCGTCACTTCCATCCAGTAGAATAACAAAAAGAATATACTATCCTATAGATAGAAGACAAAACTATCTGTTCAGCATTTCGTCAAACATTGAATTAGAACATCAACTTCAATATCTTATTTTATTTACTAAACACTTGTTGGCAGGCCTCTTTCAGTTTAAGATTCACTATGCTACAATTCCTTTATGGATTCTTCTATTAATAATCTCCTGACTGTACATCTTCTTAAAAACTTCCTAAGAACAAATTCTTTGGTTGCTGTTTTCAAATTTTCATTCTCTCTCTCTACTTGTTTTATCTCATTACTCTAATACTGAACGCTCCTTCTATCAGCTATCAATCACCTATCAATCTCCTTGACAAGCATGCGCACACACTTCATGTAATGGCTGACACAATATCTTCATTAGCACAATCAGAATGTCTCCACAAAGAACAAAAGATTTCTTCACACTTAACAGATATGAATTACAATAAAGAAGACTGAAATTATTACAAACTATAAGAATCTAGCAAATACATCAATTTTTAAATGCTTTACATTTCATTTTCACAATAACATCAAAAATGGGCACATCACAAGTTCCGATCATATGTGTTACAAAAGCAAAACTAATAATATACTAACAGAGAAAAAATTGTAAAAACATTCATAATTGAAAATTATGATTATTTTTACAAGTCCATGTCCTGAACAGAAATTCAGCAGGTTCTATTACTTGCTTTGACCTTTTCTTCAAATTTTCTCAATCTATGTGTCTATTAATTTCCTACTCTGCTATTTAGATCTCCAACAAGGACCAGCATTTCCATTCTTTGTCAGCTGCCTTCTCTAATAATTTGGAAAATTTTTTCACTACTTCCTAAGTAGAACCTTCTATGGGCCATAGCATAAATACATCTCATTGTCCAATTCCCCATTATGACATTTGTACACATTACTCTTTTTGAATATAATAAATTTAATTTAATCCTTTATCCAAGTGTGAGCAAACAAAGTTTGTGCCTGAAAGTATCTTCAGGACTGGGGTAAGGTGGTGCAACACCAGCGCAACTTCTTGCAAAGGTGGAGCAAGCTACTAACACTCCTATCTCAGTATCTCCCATAATGCAAAACACATCTCCTTGTGGATATGTCTAATATTATGCATTAAGGGAAGGGCCACTACCCAGACTAGTTTTGACCTTTATTGAGGTCTCTTCAGTGGGAGCCAAGCCCAAGTGGAGATATCAGCCAGAAGCATCAGCAAGGTCATCTCTACCTATAGGAGTTGCCAAATTGTGTGCCACCTTTTTAATAAATTACTCTGGATTTAGAGAAAGATGTTGAAAGTTTATTTTTCACTTGGTTAGAATATAATAAATTTATTTTAATCCTTTATCCAAGTGTGAGCAAACAAAGTTTGCACCTGAAAGTATCTTCAGGACTGGGGTAAGGTGGTGCAACACCAGGGCGACTCCTTACAAAGGTGGAGCAAGCTACTAACACTCCTATCTCAGTATCTCCCATAATGCAAAACACATCTCCTTGTGGATATATCTAATGTTATGCATTAAGGGATCGTCCTGGTGTTTAAAAATTTATCATCATCATCATCATCATCAAATTCCTGCCATGTACCCTCAAGGGGTGTACAGGATATGACAGTACTACATGAAAAAATTACATCATTACTAACTTCCTATCTACAATTTTCCTCCAAATCAGTCTGTTACTTGTCAAGACTCCAACATTATCAGATCTTATATTTCTATCATCTAAGGCACTTTGTACCGTATCAATCCACCTATATCTTGGTCTTCCTCTGGGTCGTTTTCCTGCCAACCTGGCAGAGAACACTTGTTTTGCTAATCTTTCCTCTCCCATTCTATTTAAGTGACCATACCATCTGAGATTAGCTCTGCTAATGCATTCCTGGATGCTGACAATGTCAAGTTCTTTCCTAATATCCTCATTTTTAATATGATATTGCCATTGATGCCATCTGTTCACGCCTCTAATCTTTCTCAGGACTCTCATATCTGCGGTCTCTAGTCTTTGGTCAAGTGTTTTACTTCTGACCCAGCTCTCAGATCCATAAGTTAAAATTGGTTTGAACACAGTCTTGTATACAGCTAATTTAGTGTTCCGACTAATTTCTCTCTTTTTCCATATGAATTTATTCAATTGACTTCCCACGATACCAGCTTTGCTGATTCTGTTGTCTATTTCTATATTTAGTTTACCATCTTCAGTAAAAATTGTGCCTAAGTAGCTGAAATGTTTTACTTGTTCCACAGGTTCTCCATTCACAACACAGTTGACATTTTCAATGATTCTGCCTATTTTCATTGTCTTTGTCTTTTTATTGCTGACTTTCATACCATATCTATTACAACAGCTATTCAATTTAGTCAGAGAATCTTGCAGACTTGTAGCGGATTTATTTAGAAGTTAAGGAATAAACTAAATTTATTATATTCTAACCAAGTGAAAAATAAACTTTCAACATCTTTCTCTAAATCCAGAGTAATTTATTAAAAAGGTGCACACCATTTGGCAACTCCTATAGGTAGAGATGACCTTGCTGATGCTTCTGGCTGATATCTCCACTTGGGCTTGGCTCCCACTGAAGAGACCTCAATAAAGGTTGAAACTAGTCTGGGTAGTGGCCCCTCCCTTAATGCATAACATTAGACATATCCGCAAGGAGATGTGTTTTGCATTATGGGAGATACTGAGATAGGAGTGTTAGTAGTTTGCTCCACCTTTGTAAGGAGTTGTCCTGGTGTTGCACCACCTTACCCCAGTCCTGAAGATACTTTCAGGCGCAAACTTTGTTTGCTCACACTTGGATAAAGGATTAAACTAAATTTATTATATTCTAACCAAGTGAAAAATAAACTTTCAAAATACTCTTTTTGAAATTACCTGTCATTCAAAAAGTTGATTCTTGTTTAGTGTTGAATGCTATATCTGCTTATTCCTTTCCTGATCACTCTTATCTGATTATAACATCTGATATTTATTATTTAATAAATATAAGATATAGGGGTCACTTAAGGGTCAAAGCCAAATAACTGGGAGGAGACCTCCACATCCTTTCAGGAATGTAGAGAACCAACTCAGGGCTTCTGACCTAATATCTAATCCTCACCTTCATGTGGTGCGCCCTGTTAGTAGATATCTACTAACACTCAGTAGAGAAATTCCTCTATAATTCTCACATTCAGCTTTAATCCCTTTTTAATAGATGGGCACTATGAACGCTACTCCAATCATCTGAAATTTGACCCTCTGACCAGGCCTTCTGAATTATGCAATGTAGCCACTGTAAAACTTTTTTACCTCCATATTTTAGTGTTTCTGGTCAAATATCATCTACTCTAGCTGCCTTTCCACATTTCAGGTTTTGTGAGAGCTTTTTCTGCTTCAAATATAGATATATATGTGCCTGTTGAGTGTTTTCTACCACCATGTTGTTACTGCTGATTTCATTTAGCAGTCTTTCAAAGTAATTACTTCATACATCAATATATAATTACTTCATACATCATAATAATAATTATTATTATTATTGTACGGACACCTTCATGGAGTCTGAAGACTCATCATGGGATGAGTCTTTCAAAATCTATCTTACCTCTGCTTCAACCCATTAACAGACAAAGTACTTACAACTGACTATGGCAACCCATTCCACTTATTCCCAACTCTCCAAGCAAAAAATCTAATTCTCACATGCCTACTAACCACACCTTCAACTTCCAGGGATGACCCCTTGTTCTGGCCTTTCCAGCCAAGTGTTGAAACATTTCCCCTGCATCAATCCTATAAAACCCTTTAAGCAACTTAAATGTTTCTATCATATCTGATCTTTTTCTCCTATCAACCAACTTCTGCAATCCACAATTTATAATCATAGGGATCATTCCTCAGACTACTCACCATCTTGGTTGCTTGCCTCTGAATCTTCTCCACTGCTTCTTCATTCTCAAGAAACCCAGGAGACCAGACTTGAGCACAGCGATTCAGATATGGATGTATCAAGGCCTTATAACAGGAATAACTTCCTTATCTCTACTTGTTAATGTGTTCTTCAATAGCCAAGTAATCTTATGCAGCTTTAGTAATATGTCCTCTAAACTTTAACTCTCTGTCTACCACCAACCCTTAATCTCTAGCTTCATCTATTTCCTAGAGTATGGTACCATCAATGTGATAGACAGCTTGTAATCTATTATCCCAAAATGCATAACTTTACATTTCTTCACATTAAACTGACACCCATTATCTTGTCCCCCATACTGACAGCCTATTTAAATTCTCCCTTAAGCTCTCCACGTCGCCTTGAATAACCATTACTTTACCTAATTTCACATCATCAGCAAAGAACTGAATATTTCCATTCAGGTTATTTCTTATATCATTTATGTACAAATTAAACAGAAACTCGTATAGGTAAATATGACTTCTCCATTACTTCCACCTTAGTATCACCACCTCTGGGTCTGGCTTCCACTGACGAGACCTCAATAAGGGTTGAAACCGGTCTGGGTAGTGGCCCTTCTCTTAATGCATAGCATTGTACATGTCTGCAAGGAGATGTGCTTTGTATTATGGGAGATACCAAGACAAGTGATTGGAGCTTGGTCCACCTTTACCACGAGTTGCCTCAGTCCTGAAGATACTTAGGTGCAAACTTTGTTTGCTTACACTTGGATAAAGGATTAAACTAAATTTATTATAGTCTAACCAAGTGGGAAAAAAACTTCCAACATCTTTCTCTAAATCCAGAGTAATTTAATAATAAGGTGAGACACCTTTTTTGGCAACTCATATAGGTAAATATGACTTTTCCATTACTTCCACCTTAGTATCTCTGGGTCTGGCTCCCACTGATGAGACCTCAATAAAGGTCAAAACCGGGGTAGTGGCCCTTCCATTAATGTATTGCATTATACATGTCTGCTAGATGTGCGTTGCATTATGGGAGATACTAAGACAAGTGATGAGAGCTTGGTCCACCTTTACCACGAGTTGCCTCAGTCCTGAAGATACTTCAGGTGCAAACTTTGTTTGCTTACACTTGGATAAAGGATTAAACTAAATTTATTATAGTCTAACCAAGTGGGGAAAAAAAAAACTTCCAACTAAACAGAAATGGTCCTAGCACTGAACCTTGCAGCACACCACTATTCACCTGATTTCGCCTCGATCTGCTTCTCCACATATCACTTTTTGATATCTGTCAAGCCACCACCCTCTTATCCACTTAACCAGTGTCATATCTATTTCTATTTGTTCTAATTTGCTTAACAGAGTTCTATGTGGCATTCTGTCAAATTCCTTTGCAAAATCTAGCAGAATCATTTCCTTTATCCAACTCAGCTTTTATGCTATTATAAAAAGTTAGTAAATTAGTAAGGCATGACCTATCATTCACAAGGCCATGTTGCCCCTCATAGAGTATCATATTTTTATCCACCCATTTTTGAATTCTCTTTTTTTGACCAATTTTTCCAGTACTTTTACCACCACGCCTGAGATACTGATTGGTATATAATTTGCTATTGCAGTCTTAGAATCTCCCATATGCAAGGGAATTATTTTGCCCTCTTTCCACTCCCTTGGAACTCTACTGAGACATATATTAAAGAGCCTAGTCAGAGGCATTGCCATTTCCTTTGCACATTCTTGCAAAACCTGAGCCGATATTCCATCTAATCATGCAGTTGTATTTACATTGAGATTCTGCAATATTCTAAGAACCTTCACTTCATCCTCTTGTGTTCCCACATTAGTATCTGTCACATATGTTAAAGCAGTAACCTCATTAGGATGATGTACCCTTAATTATACCCTAAATTAAATAAGCATAATAATGGACTCTAAAGAAAGAAAATCAAGTTATTTTTTATCTTATGAAATGTATTATCAAGTTTTGTGATTTTCATGATATTCGGGCGGTCTGACAATATCCTAGTTCTTGAAACCACCCTTTGAAACCTAGTTGGAATATAACTGGATATCTAGTCTCTTCAGTGGATTCTTTGCATCAAATTGATATCATGCTCACTGGACCCAATTGTTCGTTTGGTAAGAATACTAAGGTCACACATAGACAGTTGAAGTTAATTAAGACTGATTAAATTACAAATATTTCAGGTATCACGAACCATCATCAGTGTATTATAGTCGGATATTAAAAATTACAACATTTAAGTGGAGAATGGGATCTCTCTTTGTATGCGGTTGCTAGACTGCTAAGTAAAAACCACTAATATTATTATCAAATGATGTGTGTGTGTGTGTGTGTGTGCATGTGATTTAAAAAAATATAAAACAAAACAAAAACCATTATATAATATTAAACTATATAGTTCTTAATAATAAATAACTAGATTTTGGCATTAAAAGTTCATGAAGGCTGAGATTTGAGTGATATAGGACTTCATAGGCATAGGGTTAACCACCTTTTCCTCAGCTTGTGGTTATGTAATCCAAGGATACCTGGAAGATCATGGCTGCTTAAGTACCTGTTAGAACCACTAATGATGATAAGGACTTCCGAAGTTTCTTTAAAGAGAAGCTCATATTTATAGGAATATCTGTGTAGTAATGTGGTGTCCTTCCAAAGGATCACTTGACTATTATTAGTAATCCCATGTTCTATTAGATTCGATTTGTTGTTGGAGGTTAGAATTGATATTCAGAAATAACAAATAAGCTTGTTTGTCCAAAATAGAATGACTGGCAGTTGCATGGGACTGAGGTAGCAGTAGAGGTGGAATTTGATCTTTTAGAGATATCATAAGAGCTTTTTGAATTAATAAGCTTAAAAGTTGTTTCTATCTTAACGGTGTATATTAGAACACAGAAAAATAAGTAAATAATTAATTTATTAACTTATTGTTGATATTTCGCTGGTGATATAACCAGCATCTTCAGAGTACAAAACACAGTTTGTCACAATCCGCAAGACTATAACAACATGGTGTAATCAATGGATTAGTTAAACAAAATTATAGCAGCAACACAAAGACTAGAGTCCTGATTTTGGCACCCTCTATCTGGGGAAAAAAAAATGCAGCTATCACATAAGACTAGAGTCCTAAACAGAGAAAAAACCAGTACTAGTTTTTTCTTAAGATGATTGTCTCCCAGATTTTAGGCAAATTTATACAGCCATATTTGTTAAGATTTGGAGTGTGTTTCAGGGCTTCTGTTGCCTCTAAGAACAATCTCTCTGACTTGTAAGAGCTTCTGTGCAGTACTTTTGTGTTCTTCCAGTTGATCCTGTGTGCAGGGGTATCCAGAGCATGGTCTGCTAGGCCCGACTTGCCATAGTGATAATGCCGGACGTATCTTTTGTGTTCGCTGATGTGGATGTTCACAGTTCTTCCTGTTTGACCGTAGTAGGCCTGATTACATGAGCAGGGTACTTCGTAGACTCCTGGATGTGATAGAGGGGGAATGCTGTCCTTGGGTGAGCGGATAAGGGTTGCTAATTTGCCACACGGTCTGAATGTGGTGTGTAGTTCATGTTTATTAAGAATTCTTGCAATCTTTTCGGACGTGCCTTTAATGTATGGGATGGTGACTGTTTTGTTGTAGTTCTCTGTGGTGGATAGTGGGAGGGGTTTCTTAGGGGCATTTAGTATTTTGTTTATCTTATTGGGATTATAGCCAAGAAGGTGTGGTGTAAGTGAGCCAGTTCAGCAGCAAGAGCATTATCATTGGAACAGATTGCTCTCACTCTGTGGGTTAACGTTTTTAAAATGCCATATTGTTAACCTCCCAAACGGCTAGGATGTCTATAGACGTCCAACTGAATCTGGATATGTTTCAGCCCACCTGTTTAAAGAACCTGGATAAGAAGTGCAATTTGACTGTCATGTCAATTAGAAAGTGTGATAAACCCTCACGCTAAAGAGAACGGTTAATCGGATTATCTCGCGTTTGTAGCTGCCTCTCAGTTGCCTATAACAAGAAACGTACTTCCTTGTTCCATGCTGGTCAACTGGATTTTAGTTATATAGGATAGACTAAAAATAGAGAAATTATTTATATTTTTGTTTTCTCTTTTTATTGTACAATATAATTTTAATGTCTGGACAAAATAAAGATCTTATATAATTTGTTCACTTAAAAATATTTAAGTGAACAAAGCCTTACCTTGAAGAACCAATTTAATTTTTTATTTTTTTGCGCTAATTTTTTTCTAATCGCTTACTAGACAAAAGATTTTTCTTTGTCCTCGAAGAAATTAATTCACGATAATTATTTGAAATATTCTTTTAAAAAAAGAAAAGAAAACCGGCTGCATATGTTCCAGTTTATATTATTTTTATTTTTGTACAAAACCTTCAAAATCGAATAACACTTCACAGATTTCCATTAGGACATGCTTGAGCAACCTTGCTTTATAGAGAATAACATGAAATCTTTAATCATATTACTAAATTTTTTCTTCATGTTGTATAGTGATCTACTGTTCTTTGTACTGTTCTTTGTACTTTTCACTTTCTTGGTTTCCTTGTATAATTGGTCATTACAAAATGAAATTAACAGTTATGATTTGAATTTATATTTTTTGCATATTTTAGATATTTTATTCTAAAATAATTCTAAAATTTATTCTAAAACAAGAACAGAAAGAAAAATTGAAACATTTGTTTATAAAACTAGACTATTGAATGACACAAATGTACAATGGCTATATGAACAAAGAATTAACCAGTATCTAGATAAAATAAAATAAAATGAAGAAATAGAAATAGAATGGCTTAATATAAAAACGATACTAAATGCAGCAGCAAATGAAAGCTTAGGAAAGACCAAAAAATTCAATAAAAGAAAAAAACTGAATATCTGGGATGATACAATCAAAGAAATAATCAAAAAGAAAAAAGAAGCCTATCACAAATGGTTAAGCAGTAAAAGATTAGAAGATGAAATAGAATATAAAAGAATAAGAGCCATAGCTAAAAGAGAAGTCAGAAAAAGACAGAGAGAATCATGGAATAAATTTGTTTCTAATTTAGAACATGATTTATATAAAATAAGACCCAATGTATATAAGATTTTGAAACACCTAAATGCAGATACCAAAGAAAACATAAAATTAAACACTGAATTGAAATTAGAAGAATTTCTAAATTACTACACAGAACTGTGGGCAGACAAATATTTTAAAAAAGATAACTGGCAAACAATTAACGAAAATGAAAAGGAAATAACTGAAGAAGAATTAGAGATCAGCCTGAAAGAAACAAGAAACAGAAAATCACCTGGAGAAGATAAGCTAGGTTCAGAACTATATAAATATGCAGGAACAAGATTCAAAGGAAGACTCTTATTATTTTTAAATAAAATTTACTCAACTGGTATCCCCCCAATAGAATGGAAAAAAGCAATTGTGATTCCTATCTTTAAGAAAGGTAATAGAGATGACCCTAAAAACTATAGAGGTATCAGTATACTAAATTCATGTTACAAAATATATAGCAGAATCTTAAATAACAAACTAATGAAATATTCCGAAAACTTTATTCTAGAGGTACAAAATGGATTTAGAAAAGGACGATCATGTATAGACCCAGCCTTCTGCCTAAAATTAATAATAGAGAAAGGAAGAGAATATAATTTAGAAACACACATTGCATTTATTGACTTTGTAAAAGCATTTGACAAAGTTAAAAGAAACATATTATTTAACATATTAAAAGAAAGACAAATACCAAATAATATCCTAAAAGCTATCACAAGTATATATGAAAATAATCAAATACAAATAAGATTAAATCACAAGCTATCATATACAAGAGAGATAAACCAAGGGGTCCGACAGGGATGTCCCCTCTCAGCAACTCTTTTTAATATCTACTTAAATGAAATAATAATAAAATGGAGTAAAAATTTACATCAAGGAATTAAACTTTCACCTACAGTTAACTTAAACACTCTCCTCTTTGCAGACGACCAAATAATAATTACAAATTCTGAAGATAACTTACAGAAAGCTATTTTAAACCTAAATGAGATATCCTAAGATTATGATATGATAATATCAACGGAAAAATCAAAAACTATGGCCTTTAAAGGATAAGATCCAGCAAGAACTAAAATAGTATTAGATAACAAGATCTTAGAACAGGTGAATTCATTTAACTACCTAGGATGTATGATCACTTATGAAAATGAAAAAGATATAAACATAAAAATTGCAAAATATTTAAAAATAACAGGAGTAACTAACTCTATATTTAAACCAAACCTAGTTCAAAAACAAACCAGGCTAAAAGTATACAATACATTAGCCCTACCGGTCTTAATGTATGGAAGCGAAATCTGGACAATAAAACAAAAAGACAAACAAAGATTAACAACAGCAGAAATGAAGTTTATGAGAAAAACTGCAAAGTATACCCTATTTGATCACAAAAGAAACGAAGATATTATGAAAGAATTAAACCAAGAACCAGTAATTGAAAAAATTAAAAAATATAAACATAGATGGATGGAACATGTTCAAAGAATGAAAACAGAAAGATTACCAAAACAAGCCATTAGGAAAAAGAAAACCAGGATGTCCTCTTAAACGATTCAACGATGACTTTTATCCCCCCCCCCCAAAAAAAAGAAGATTATGAAACGCATATGCACCTTTTCTTTGAAAACAATTCAAATCCTCTTTTTCAAGATAATTGTATGATTTAATTTCTAATTTTTCGATAATAAAAGTGAAACTGATCATTATAAATTAAGCAAATAATGTATAAGCATGTAAACGAAATGTCAGTATTTATGTTAGGATATTGGTAATCAACAATCGAAAAGGAAACAACATTCTTGACATATTCTGCACTACAGCCTGAGACACTTTAGTGCGACTTTAGTGTTCTCCCCTTTCTTCTCGATAGCACTGAGAGTAATAAGCCTTCAACTTTTCCTCCAGCTAAGAGGATATTACCAAGTATTTATAAGATGTAGATTATTTCAGAAATAGCTTCCAGCAGCAGAAGTAATATTTAGATTTTTTTAAAGAAAAACAAACAAAAATAATACTACTGAACTTTCTTTTGTGTGATATGCATATAAACAAATTGCATGGTGAAAATATAGCACATTATTTCTAAAATTTCACATAATTTCAGCGGACAGTAGAACAGCTGGTTTTAGATTGCAAATAAATAGAACAGAATTAGAAGCTTCACGGTACAATCTGATTGCCGTATATCTTTTGTCAAAATGGTAAAATGAAGTAATTGATTTTGAATGCTGTCTAGAAAAGCTTTCAGACCTGTATAGAAATTTAGAGTAGTTATGCAATTGAGTTCCAGGAGAGAATAAGGAGGTGGGGGGGGGGAGCATTAGAAAATCTTCAAAATGAGCAAAAATTTTGAATCATTCTGTATATGATATTTTTCACATATTTTCAACATATCTACGAGGATATGCATTAGATATTATTGTAATATGCATAATACAAATAAATAAATAAAAGACCAAGGCGAAGAATCACTGCTAAAATATCATTGGATATAAATTTTTGATACCAAAAAGACACAGTCGGAAACCTAGTAATGCAATATAGCATTTTAACATTTTTTTATTTTGTCTTTATGAATAACAAAAAATCATTTCTAAAACTGAAATGTGATGATCCATATAATGCTATTTGGCTAAAAACGAAAGCAAAAGGACATATTTATTTCAATAAATATTATTTAAAAATATAATTATTTGACATAATATTTTTAAAGCAAACATTTGAAAATTCTGAAATTCGAAAAAAAATTATTCAATTATTATATGTAAAGTGAAAGAACAATCAGTGCAACTCTTCCGGTGCACTGATTTGTAGAATAAAATACACCAAATTTACTATCACTAAATAGATTCATTGCAAAAGCTGATCAGTGGGCATTTCAGGATTGATTTTTTTTGCATATGTGAAATTTGTTTCAATTTTTGGGAAGAGACACAATAAATCATTTTAGAGGCAAGAAAGGTCAAATAATTTAGGACAGTAAATGAATTTCTAAGCAACACAATAGACGTAAAGATAGGGGGACACAAAGGTCACTCAGCAACAGTTAATCCACTAATGGCTATAGAATAGCCGTAACGAGATTAACGGCGGAGGAAGGTAATGGCATGATAAAAGGTAGAATGCCGACGAAGTTTTGATCCATGAAAAAAGCTAGGGAGAGCTGACTATATCATCCACACCAGCCTGTTGGGAGGTTAAGAAGGGTGATGGTGTGATTGTTTGTGTAAATATCTCCCTGTATGTGTGGGTTTTCTAGAAACTGAAAATGATAAGGAACCATCTGGAAGGCATGTGATAAGTGTATCCAGGAAGGGCAGACAGTTATTAGCTTCCAGTTCCATTGTAAAGTGAATTTTTGGATGTTGGCTATTTAAATGTTCTAAGAATGTTTCCACTGTCTCTCGGCCATGTGGCCAAATAGCAAGCACATCATCAACATAGCATAGCCAAAGTGTTGGTTTGAGAGTGGCTGTGTTGATTGCTAGTTTTTCCAGGTGTTCTATGTAAAAGTTGGCTAGGATGGGGGGGGGGGGGAAGGGGGAGCCCATGGCTGTCCCATCTATTTGTTTGTATATATTTTCTTTCCATGTGAAATATCCTGCATGTATTGTGAATTTGAATAGTTCAAATATATCGGGGGGGGGGGGGGGGGAGTGTGACTTCAGTAAATTGAGGGTTTCTATTAGTGGTACATTTGTGAATAGTGAGGTGATATCAAAGCTTACTATTAAGTCTGAGCTTTTTAGGGTATGGTGTTGTAAGTTGCTTTTTAGGTGGGCTGAATTTTTGACATAGGAGGGAGAATTGTTTGTGAGAGTGGCTAGTAGCTTAGCTAAATGTCTAGCCAGTTTGTATGTGGGACTATTTATACTGTTCTCATTTGGGCATAAGGGTGTACCTTGTTTGTGAATTTTTGGTGCTCTATAAATCCTAGGTGTTTTAACATGGAAGATCTTGAGTTTGTTTACTGTCTTTGGGCCAGGAAGTGACTTTTTCAATAATTTACGTGCCTTATTCTTTTATGTGTTGGTGGGATTGCGATCTATAATTTTGTATGTTGACGGATCTTGTAACAGTGTGTGCATTTTATTTTCATATTCTGTCGTGTCCATCACCACGGTTGCATTCCCTTTATCTGCTTTTGTTATGATAATCTGGCTATTATTCTGTAGCTCTTTTACAGTAATGATTTCCTTATGTGGGATATTATTTTTGGGAGGCTTAGACTTGATTAGGATGTTGGCCACATCTAAACGTATGTTGTTGGCTATTGTTGGCGGCAGGTCGTACATTCCCCATTTGATGGACGCCATTATTTCAGCTTTTGGAACTTGCTTGGGAGTCACGGCAAAATTGTGCCCTCGACTTAAAGCACTAGTGGCTTCTTTGCTTAAGGTGAGCGACGATAGATTCACGACAACAAAGTCTTGTTGTAATTGCAGTCGTTGTATAGTGTTGAGTTGTTGGAGATTTTCAAACTTATTTTGATGCCAGTTTTTGACTAAGTTGAATTCTTTTTTAGCCATTGCTTTGGTGATGTTATCTAGGTTAGTTCCGTATTCAGAATATTATGTGGTGATTCACATAGTGCGTTGATAGTTGAATTTGATTTCGCTAATTCCAGACGAGTGGCGTTAATCTGTTCACGTAATAGCGCTACACTCGCTCGTTTGTAAATGCGTTAGGCTTTGGCCGAGTGGAACTTGTTTTTGATTTTAACACAGTTTGGTATTAAATTGGCGTCTCGGCACATCTTTAAGAAGGCTAATTCAGTTGCCGTGCCAATTTTAACTTCCACTTACCATATTGTCGTGTCTTACGTACAATATCGTCTCCGTGAAGAATCCTTAAACGAGTAGACAGACTTATGTGTTCGTCGTACATGTTGTTTGTATCTTAACGGTATATATTAGAACACAGAAAAATAAATAATTTATTTATTAACTTATTGCTGATATTTCGCTGGTGATATAACCAACTATAACTAACTCTAGTCTTTGTGTTGCTGCTACAATTTTGTTTAACTAATCCGTTGATTATACCATGTTGTTATAGTCTTGCGGATTGTGACAAACTGTGTTTTGTGCTCTGAAGTTGCTGGTTATATCGCCAGTGAAATATTAGCAATAAGTCAATAAATTAATTATTTACTTATTTTTCTGTGTTCTAATATATACCGTTAAGATACAAACAACATGTACGACGAACACATAAGTCTGTCCACTCGTTAAAGCTTAAAAGTGTTGGAGAAACTTTTTTAAGATATGAAAAATGCATTCTGAAATGCTTTTAATGTATTGGAAGGCAATTTTACGTGAGTCATTTCTTCTAATAGAGGATGGAGAAAAGTAGCTGATAATCTTCTCTGTTTGTTTTGGGATTGTAACTGTTCAGAATTACCATTTCTCTGATTGTAGATTTTTTTTTTTAAAACAGTTTGGATTAGGGACAGATAATATGAGCTTTTGAAAGGTTTAATTTAATAATACCATATTTAATAATAACAGCATTTAATAATACCATATTTCTTTGAAGGCAGAAGTATTATGGTTGTACCAGATACAGCTAGAGAATGAAAGTTTGCAAAAAAAAAAAAAAAACAGATGTTGACAAGGAACCATCCAGTTTTCTTTTTACTAGGGCATGTAGGGATGATATAGTCCATTTGAATCAATTATTTACTCTGAATTTCATTCTGTGATGAAGGATATTGATTTTTTTGTAAGAAGGCTTCTAGTTATTCATGTGAATTATTCCAAAGAGAAAAACATCATCCTATAGTGAAGATTTTTGATTAAACAGTAATTGTTTCTTCTAGTTCTAAACAGGAATTAATTGCACAAGCACACTTAATTTGATCTTAATTGTATTGATTTTTACTCAGCTGTCTCACAACTGCATACAGTGGGGGGGGGGGGGCGTCTCCATTCTTCATACCTTCGTTGTTGTTCGGTTTTTAATTTCTAAATGTAATACACTGATGATGATAGTTTCATCAGTCTTAATTATAGAATTTTTCAACTGTATTCAGTATTATAATGAATAATAATGAATAACACATAGTTATCCCTTAATTACCATGTCCATTTGGTTTCTCCTCCTTTCATCTTAAAATTTGGTCTTGAATTTTTTTCCTTTGGCTACTTGGTGCTCCAATTCCATTGGAGACACAGTTGTTATCACAATTGTCTTGTATTCATCAGTGTTTGAATACTTTATTATTGTATATATGGACTTTATAACATAATTTTTATTTAATTTTTATGTTTGATGAAGGAGGAAACACATTATGTAATTTTTAAAGATTAGCATGTAGTAGATGAATTTATATCTCAAAGACATACTCTACCCTCCTGTGCAATAAACATGTACAGGCATACCACGACTTACGTGAATTCGGAGTTATGCGGTTTCTTATATGTACGTATTCCCGTCCCACTTCACTCTAACCACTAGTCGTATCTTTCCGGCGCTGGCTGCATTTGCCAGTGTCGCACATGCTGTGAACAAACACTGGTGTGTTTCGCATGGTCTCCATTCATGCACGATTTTTATAGTCTACAAACCTTGCGATTGTTTAATGTTATGTTCTTGATAAAAATTTTATCACATAAAAAATAATAATGTCGTCCAAAAGAATCAAGTCCGATTTTTCTACAGCTAGCAAGAAAAGAAAAACATTGGCTTTGGAAACAAAGCTCAACATTATTAAGGATTTTGAAGCCGGAATGACAATTTGTGAGCTAGCAAAGAAGTTCGATCTACAGGAATCCACAGTAAGAACAATCATAAAAGAAAGGTTTACAGAATTTGGAGGACATAGATTCTAACGAGGAACGAATTGTAGCCACAGGGCAAGGAATAAAAAAAATCATTAGCTTGCTATGAAGAAATTTTGCGTGACAAGAAAAATGCATTATGCCGTCAGACGAATCTATTAGATGTTATGAAACCATCGACATCGAAATAACTTTATTTTTTTTATGTATGAAAAACTACAATTATGATTATATTTCTTAAAAAATATAGCTGTTTTTGTAAACCTTTGGTCCCAATTATATGTTTGTATATATAAATTCATACAAACTTATACCCCGAGTTACGCGAATTTGACTTACGCACTTTTTGTTGGTCCCACCTACCGCGTAACTTTGGGGTATGACTGTACTGCCAATTTCAGTGCTGTTGAGTCTCAAGTGTTGTGTTTTCCTGACTTGGTGTTGTGTAACTTATTCAGATTCTAATTATTTTAATAATTCAGATTTTTTTCAAAATGTGAAGGAATACCCATCTTGAAGTATTTAAATCACCATTATTAATTCTGATTTGTAGATGATGTCAAAACTGTGAGGAACTGGTGATTTCTTGATTTCTGGTTTGAAAAATTTGGAGGGATTCTTTTTGCTGTGTTGATATCTTTCCTACTTTTCCAGATATAATCATTATTAACAGATTTCTTTATTAACCACTAATCAGAGATTAGCACATGGTTAGTTTGCCATCTAAATAGATAGATCTCCTTGCCACCAATTAATTCCAAGCAATTATTCTTCAAACTAAAATACATGAACTTTGTTCATGTACTTTAGTTTGCAGATGCATGAACTTTATTTCAGTCTTCTTCCTCTTAATGCCCTTATAACTGCTGAATATGTTATATGTCCAGAAATACTGTATCCAAATGATGCACCCACCATAATTTATATTCAGGAAAAATAGTAGCATGGAAATATTTCATTCTGCAAGAAAAAAATTAATGGTTACCTTATTAAATTAGTACTGCTTTCTTCTTCCTTTTCCCCTCTTTTATCTTGTAGCGGCAAGGATTTTCTATTCATTTAATCGCAACTGTATACAAGGCTAAGTTTAATCAAACATGAGGGTAAAAGGGTTTTATGATATGTTCTTGTGGTTATATTAGTTGTTTTAATATTACATTTCATTTAATATACAGGGAAATTTCCTTGCTGAATGGTCCCAGTAAGATTTATGGAAGCATATCCTCTTCTCAAGAGAAGAGGATAAGAAAAATTATTGAAGGACGAATAGAGGATGTCAGGATTTTCACTTTTAAGACAAATAGTTGAGAGAAATCATGGAAGCATATAGAAGGATCTGTATTTGAGTATATCTGGGAAAAGCATATATGACAGAGTCTTGTCTTAAGCTTTTCATGAACCATTGAGGTTCTTTAGCTGTGGACTTTACAACTGTGACTGTTGTAAAGAACCGGCCCCACGAACACATGCCTCCTATTGTGTCCGATGTCTGTAGATGCATGTGTTCATGGGGCTGGTTTTGTCTGTGCTGGGGGAATGAAGAACCCAAGTTTCCGGGTAGGGAAAACTCCCTATCTCCATACGAGACTGGCTAACTCTTTAGTCAAAAGAGACCAGTTAAAGGTTCCTCACATCTTGGAAGGGAATCGAACCCTGGTCTTTCCTACCAAAAGGCTTCATCTTTACCGACTGAGCTACGGAGATTCATCATATGACAAAGTGCAAAGAGAAAAGTTTTCAAAAACACTACACATCATCATCATCACGCTTTTCAAGGATTTAGGCTTAACGTGGCCTGTTTTGGCCTTAGAAGTCATCATCGTTGAATCTCTTTAGAGGATGTCCTGGTTTTCTTTTTCCTAATGGTTTGTAATTTAATATTTCCTTTTTCATTCTTTCAAACGTGTTCAATCCATTTATATGATGTAAATGGGACATTATGCTGAGTGGTACAGAGTTTAAGACAACAGAATCAAAAGAGGTACAGGAAGAAGGTTGGGTGTATAATCAAATCATGTAAAATCAAATCAAATCAAATCAAATGATGTAAAATAAACAACAGAGTTGGGAATAAGTTTGTCAGCTGTCCTTTCTAATGACTTGAAAAATATTTTCCCTTCTTTATTATAACCTTTTGTAGAACCATAAGCACAAATAAGTCTCATTGTCCAGTTCTCCAAAATGGAGAACTGGACAATGGTTGATGTTGCCTGCCATTTCAGAATATTATCTATATGCTTAGTGTTAAACACTAGCTATTCCTTCCTCTCTTTCATTATTACCTAAATATAACACCTTGTAGTTGTTATTTAGAAGAATCTCACCTGGAAGAAGTAGCACATTGACATAACTCCAGTTATGTCAGTGTGGTACTACTTTAAATTTTCTGCTCATTTCATGTCTTTTTCATTGACACTTCTTATGGTGATTCTGTCCGCACGGTTAGCCTAGTAGCTTTGCACTTCGCAACCATATGCCTGGGGAAGGAGTGTCCTAGGTTCGATTCTCGTCAGTGATTGAGGAGCTTAAGGATCTTCCTCAGCCATAGCTATGTTAGCCGATCTTGGGCGTGGACAGCAAGGTTTTTTCCTGCCAGTTTATCCTGCAAGCAGGCAAACCGGCCCTTGGACACACATGGATTATAGTCAGGAATACTGACCCAGCCATAGGCCTGATTTGTCACTATGCCGGTTCCAGAACCCAGATAAAATATTATTATTTTTGGGGGGGAGGGGGAATGAGATGGTGCCATACATTCCCATAAAGGGAACTACTCAGCCTAATAATTATTTAATTAACTAATAATTAATTAATTAATGGTGATTCTGGCTGTTCAGAATTCTGCTGATGTTGAGTTGGGAGTTTTCAGTATTTAAACTAGGAATTGCTCCAGCCAACATGGCATACGACAATGTGAATGTCTCTTTTGCGGTTATCTGGGTTTAACTTAAGTGACCTTTCACTTAGTGTGTCTGTGTGTTTGGAAAGGACCATATTAAATTAGACAAATTGTATAGTATAGTTGTGAAAATGAATGCCACTGTGAAAGAATGTTATTACAAATAGTTATCATTCTATGATTATCTATAAGTATTTTCTTGTTCATATTATTTCGAATTTCTTTCCTTCGTAGAGGACCAACTGATATTTTAAAGGCTCTTGCTTCTACAGTTAAGAAGGTATGTTCATTAGTAGTTTATGAAATGCATGTGTTTCTTATTATTTGCTTATTTTGACAAATTCATTGATTTGTACTTCTTTTTATTTCAGGATATTACAGGCTTCCATTATAAATACCATGATGATCCTTACCTTCTCCCTACAAGTAATATAGCAAAGGTTGGCAGATCAGTTAATGGTCCTCATATTTATTAAGAGTGAAGCTTCATGTGTTGTAATTTAGGTTTAAAAATGTTAAAAGTTTGGTTTTAGTATAGGTAATGCTAGTTTTCAAAGTTGTAAAACTTTCTGTAATATGAAAAGAATTTTGCTTTAAAAATGAATAATTAGATTATGAAAAACTTAAATTCTATAGGCTGTGAACATACATCCTGAAGTTGCATTAGTTGTGATCATCTAACATAAATAGACACTAGTTTGGTATCTATTTCTGTTATAGTTTTTTGTATTCATAGTGAAGAATTTATGGAGACACAACACGTGTTAGAATTATTACTTTACTTATCATTAAGAAAGTAACATATCTAGCCCGACCTCTGGTGGAGGACAAAAAAAAAACTATTTCTAAAGTCCTCTCGTATTAAGATTTTCTTCTGTTTGAGGTTATTCTGGATTCTCTACGGGTTGAAGATGGGTCCTCCAAATTTTTGGAATGATTAATCCATTATTCTTGTTCAGATTTGGATGATGTTTCAGCATTTCACAGGGGGAATTATAGTTTTTTGGTTTGAGGCTTGGGTAGATACCTTCATTAGAGCAGTGATCTCAGCTGATCTTCCCATGCCATCAGAATCAATCTGGAGGTTTTTTAAATAGATCATTTACAACTTCTGCATTCAGGAGAAGTGTTGAATTTAAAATGCTTCTCTTCCTGCCATTGTTAGCAAACATATCATTTTGTGTTATATAGCTGATGGCAGCTGAATCAGCTTAGATTGGTGTTTATATGAGGCATTGGTCAGACCACATATGGACTCAGATTTTGTCACCTAGTTTTCATTGTGATGTGGAAACTACAGAGAGTCCAAAGATGAATGATCAAAGAGTTATCAGGACTCTGGAGTGTTTGTTATTAAGAGTATTAAGGAGTGTGGATTACAGACCTTCAAGTTAATTAAGGGATTCTACAGATTAATACAGAAGGAATTATAAAAAAGAGTGGATGTTATAACAACAGGCCATCCATGGAAGTTGTATAAAGATGTGGTAAAGAAGGGTGCAAAGAGTAGATTTTTTTACATGGAGAGTTCTTAGTGAGCGGAATGCATCGTTGGAGTTGTAATCAGAGATTAGCAACATGGTTAGTCTGCATTGTGAATACAGGTGGTGTAAAGAGCTTCAAAGTTCATTATGATAGACGTGTTGCTGATTGCATGGGCCTCCCACAATGAGTCTCTTGGCACCCAAAGTAATAATAATAATCATTATTAAGAGAGAGCTCCAGAGAGTCATGGACTCATCGAGGGAGGCCACATACAACACGCACCAGCTGCCATTCTTATTCTTCAGTTCATTCACACTTCTTGCACACACAACATCCAATGGCAGTCCATTCTGATCACACACCACTGTATGAGAGAAAAATCTGGCTCTTACCTTCTCCTTAGCAGCATTCATTCTCAACTTCCAAGGATGCCCTCTTGTCCTTTCATAAAATGAAAATTTCCATCAACTGAGATCCTGTATGACTCTTTCAAAAGTTTGTACATCTCAATCCCTCTTTCTCCTGTTTGCTAGTGTCTTCATAAACAGTATTCCACAATCGTGATATCATTCTCATTACTCTCCTTTGCACTCTGTGCAATGGAAACCAGGAGACCAGACCTGCACACAATATTCCAAGCAAGGTCTTATCAAAGCTTTGTAAAGCGGCGAAATGATATCCGTATTTTTGCATGTGAGCGTTAGTTTCAGCATTTCAGTTATCTTTTGAGTTGTATTTGCGATCTTTGCTACATGGTTCCTGAACTTCAACTTCCTATCTACTAACACTCCAAAATCCCTAGCCCAATCAGTTTTTTCTAGCACAATCTCACCAATATAATACAACATTGGATAGCTAATCATGCCAAAATGCATGACTTTACATTTACTGACATCCATTTTTCCATGCCCACATTTCCAGCCTATTCAAATCATTCGACAAGTACTGCATATCAGCAGCATTCCTGATTACCCTACCTATCATTGTCTCATCAGCAAACAGCTGTATGTCATCTGTCAAATCCTTCCCCAAATCATTCATGTATAGCTTGAATAAAAGTGGATCAGTTACCTTAAATTACCTTAAATTTTGCAGACTCACATCCCCCATATACCACTCCTTGATATCTGTCAGTCAGCCATCCTCTTAACCACATTAATATTTTATGATCCAAATCCATATTCTCCAATAATAACAATAATTGATCCAATACACAACTGTCATGATAGATTGGAAAAAAAGACCTGGACAAATTGGACTGCAAAACTAGAAAATTAATGACTATACATCACATCCACGAAGTGATGTTGACTGGTTGTACTTACCAAAGAGAATAGGTGGACGGGGTCTGTTGCAAGTGAGAGACTGTGGAAGAAGAAGAAATTAGTTTAAAAAGTTACATCGACAATAACTCTGAGCAAATGCTTCAAGCAATTACACAAGAGGGCCTTCTAAAAGCAACAGGAAACAAATCTGATTACAAAAAGGAAGCAAAATAACCAATATCATCATCATCGACAACAACCATAGGTCTGATGCCATCTTGATATGATTCTTCCATTGCATTCTATTTTGTGCAAGCTGACTCAGTTTGTGTATAGAGTTTCTGCACCATTTGACAATGTCATTGCCCTTCTCTGTTTGGTGTTCCTTTTTTGTTCTTTCCTGCAATCACCCCAAAAGCAGCATTTTTATTTTCCTTGCATCGTTCATTCTACATATTTGGCAAATATGTGTGCTGGAAAAAAAAAACCCTTGCACAGCCAATTTCTTTGAGATACTGAGAAAAGGATATATTATGGAAAACAATATGGATATATTAAAAAAAAAAACAGAAGGATTTATGCTAACAGCTCAATAATAAATCAGCAAATGCAGATTATGTGATCAGAATGATGAGACTGCAGAAAATGTAATCAATGCCTGCAGCAGGATAGCTCAAACTGATTCTGAATATCGCCATGATCAAGTGGCCAAAATAATGCATTGTCATGTATGCAAAAAATATGGCTTTCCTGCTTCTGATAATTGATTGCAGCATAAAATAGAAACTATTGGAAAATGAAACAGCAAAAATTCTCTGGGACTTTAGAATACAAACTGATCGGCATTTGAAACACAATAAACCTGACATCATAATTATTGAGCATCGACAAGTTTCGATTATTGATATCGCCGTGCCCAGTGATTACAACATTAACAACAAAGATCTGTAAAAAATTACCAAATATCGAGATCTGGAAATCAAAGTTGGCTGGCTGTGGCTTACACACACCAAAGTCATCCCAATAGTTATTGGTGCACTTGGGGCAATTTCGAAAAAGCTATCCAACTATTTACAAGAATTAAACATGAGCGAAGTGACCACATATGATCTACAAAAGAAGGCATTACTTGGAACAATCCATATTTTATGATGCTACCTGGCAGACTATTCTTAGATTCTTGGGTAGAATCTGAAATGCTCCGTATCATCAGTCAAATTGTTGTTTGCATGATATCTTGTTTTGACTGTGTATAACAATAATAATAATAATTTTTATTTAATAATATCAATGATAATCTTATTGTCTTTCAGAATAGTTACACTTTTTTTTAACACCATGATACAAAAGTTTCATTGCTGAGTACTTTATATTTTATTCTCCCTCAAAGAAATTTCATGTACACAAAAGTGTATAAACAAAATTAACACTGTAATACAAACATTTTTTACAATAGGTATAATTGATATATGTAATTGAATAATAATTTTTTTAATAACAATATCAGTGATAATCTTGTAGTTCTTCTAGAATAGTTGCACTTTTTTTAACACCATGACAAAAGTTTCATTGCCAAATACTTTTTTTGTTACAGTAAGTAGAATTAATACATGTAATTAGTAATAATAATAACAATAATAAAAATTGTTAATAATATTTTTTACAGTGACAAGGATTATTATTGTACAGAGTATTTGCATATGTGCAATGAAACATATCAGTATATTTTCTGTAGAGTATACAAAGATTCAGTACAAAATGTAAGGTACATTAAAATTTTTTTTTTGTATAAATATGAATATACATTTTTAACTAGCTAAATATTTATACATTATATACACTATTACAACACAGTAATACAGCACACAATTCACGATACAATTCAATAATAATAATAATAGTTTTTTTTTTAATTTGACAAAGTGTTATCATTATCATACAGCCTATTTACATTTAGACTACTCACATATATTTTTGGTTAGTACAGAATGTTATGTAATAATAATAGTAATAATTATCGGTTAAGGTATTGTGCCCTGGAATTACAAGTTTGCTGTAGTGATTGGATAATGATGATTAGTTGATTAAGCCATGCTAATCCCACCTATTTAGAAGCCTGGGGGTTAGCTATTATGCAGAGAGTGAGATTAGCATACACTCTTTATGTTGTTTGGTATTTTTTGTGAATGAAATGTAGGTGTTGGATGCTAGTGATTTGTCTCATGGTCAAGATCTCATTTAGAACAGGTGAAAGTTTTTTTCGAAACTAAATTTTCTCTTTGAATAACACAATGCACAAGCAGCATTTCAGGATTGTCATCCTTCATTAATTTTAAACAGCCACGTTTCTTGCCTATCATAACAGGAGCACCATCTCTAGCACGAGATGTAATATTTTTCATTGATATTTGAGCTTCATCTAAATCATTTTTGAGTTTATTATATATATCAATGGCAGTAGTGGTGGTTTTCAAAATGCTTCGCAGAACAACATCTGTTCAGTAAAATTCACCATTGTCAACATATCTTACATCGGCCATCAATACAGCCTCTCTTACAGTTGATTCATCCATCTGTATTGAGAATTTCCTTGATCTCAACTTTTCAACAAGTTTTGTTTCCTCGTCTTTAGCCATCTCATCTATTCTTTTTCTAACAGTGTTATTGCTCATTGGTATTCCTTTGACATTTTTGTCATCTTTCTCCAGAACTGTTTTGAGAAAAGTTGATGTTGCTAACTTAATTAAATCTTCCCCTATAGTTTGATTTTTTCCTGATTTAGCTATGAGCAGAGAAATTTCATAACTAGCTTCAAGAGTATGATTTTGGATAGCAGTTTGTACAGAGAACAATGAATCTCTTGTTGATATTTTCTCAAACTTCTCCTTTAGAGACTTAATTTGGTTCAAATCATTGTTCATACAAGTGCTTTGTTTCACCTTCAAATGTGCTTTGAGATGACCTTTTTTGCATTGGTCAAACAGTGTTCACACAATAGACAGAATGGTGACCATTCATCCTAGCAGTGAGTATGAAACCGAACTTCAAATACTCATCTGAATACTGACGAACTTTTTTCTTCCTTGCACTACTCATTTTATACATGGGGTTGAAAGGAAAAAAATAGGTTTATAAAGTATACTGTACACATGTGTGAATTATACAAGGAAATTAATAGTGTATAACATGAATTTATACTACTACAAACATATAATAAATAAAAAGTTAAAATAATATAAAAGTAAAATTTTAAAAGCCTACCATCACAAGCAGAGAAAAAGAAACAATGAAATATGAGAGATTAAGTTTGTTTTCAGCTGTCAAACGAACCGAATACAATTGTAGCAAAGTGTTCATTTTATTTAAATTGATAGTAGTGCAACTGTTGGGTACCCAGAAAACTAACAACATGTAAAAATGTTACATAAAAAAAATGCCTTCCAGCATAAACAAACATTGATACATAAAAAAATTTAACAGACTTGCCTTGTTGTTTTAACAACAAAAACGCCACAAAGTTAAATTGGCACTATTTACTTTTCAGAAGTAACAGATGCTATGATCTAGCCTCAACACACTTACACCACCGAGTATTTATGTTGACTGCCTGTACTAGTGTCACCAGAGCTTTTTTTTTCTTGGAGAGTCAGGGTTGCAACATAGATAATTTATCACTGACAGTGGTGATTAGTAGTGACTATATTGGTGATGAGGTGACGAATGCAACATCATTTTCTAATTGGTCACCCAAAATATTCAAATTGCCCCTGGGGCATACACCCCACAGTGGTAAATATTGCTCTAACACAATAGGTGACATACCATAAGGACCAGATATCTTAACTTCACATAAATGCCATTAATTTCACATAAATTCACATTAACTTTCGCCCAAAATATGGGAGTAATATTATTTCATGGTTGGATGGATTTATATAGAGTTAGCTGTGAAGGTGTGTCTTTTGCAAAATGTACACCAAGTTTTTTGAGAGCTGCAGAAGCTGTAGGTGAAATGTGTTTGTGTCAGGAATGATCAGAGGTATAGGTCAATGATGACAATCCAAGAAGGAAAGTGTGATCATGTTTGGATATCTTGTTATTATTGAAGATGGGTGGAGGAATGCAAGCTCTTTCTTGTGAGAGCTCAGACAGTACTGAGTTTTGGTGGCATTGAATCTTTAAAGCTGTCCTTCAAACATTGGGATGTGGCTAAGAGTTCGGAGTTCAGGACACTGGTTGTGATGGATCTTGAGGATACTAATATTTGAGCACCACAAGGTTTCTCAAATGAAAACGAGGAATGTTGTGTACTTTCATCAGCAAAGCTATGGATGGGATGGGAAGTCTGTGAGAGTAGGTCATTTATATACAAGAGGAAGGGAGGGGTGAAAGAATGGAACCTGGAGTATTCCTACATTGGTGTCGAAATTGTGGAGAGGAAACCATCCACCATGACACGTGGTGAGTGACCAGTGAGAAAGCTGTTGATGCAGTTGTAGTGTGTGAAAGGCAGACCATAGGGCAACCATATGAGATTCTCCAAATTTTTCCATGGCTTCACTCCAGAGGTGAGTGGTGAAAGCTAGATCAGCTGTAGATCTCTGGTGGCAGAATCCATACTGTTGGTTACTGATTAGTTGGTAGGTATCTAGTGGTTCAAGAGTTGTTGCTGATAACCTTCTCCTTAATTTTAGAGAGAACAGACGTGGCAGCAATTAGCCAGTAGTTCATTGGTTGACTTTTATCACCTTTCTTTGGAATGGGCTGGATGGTGGGCTTATTTGCTTATTGTGGGGTAGAATCCAGTTGACTAGGATAGATTGAAAAGGCAGTACAGAATAAGTGTTAAGTTCTGGAGTACAGTTTTTAACACAATAGGTGGCAAACCATCAGGACCAGATGTCTTATTTGTATTCAGATTATTAAGGATTCTTTAGATTTCTTTCTGGTAAAAGACTATGGTTGACAAGAAGAGAGCAGTTCTTGGTGCAGTTGACAGAACTTTGCCCAGGTCATCACTGTAGCAATTGGAAGAGAAGAGTGATGCCAGTAAGTCAGTCTTGTCTTTACATAACTACAGTACCATCACGATGTTGAGAGAAGTGGAAACCTGGGTGGGTAAAATTGCACCTGATGGCCTTGGCAAAGGACCAGAAGGAGCAACTGCCATTTGGGCAGGGGTTGTGATCTGAATTACCAAGAGGAGAACTGATATCCTCATTATATCTGGAAGGGGAGATTGTAAGGAAGAGGTCAAGTATGTTGGAAAATTGAAGGGGTTGTCAGGTATTCTTGTAGGGAGATGAATGGCAAACACCTTGGCATCCCTGCCTGTTTGATCTGGGAAACTGGAGAAGAAAATCCAATATGAGTCATGAATGTTGAAGTTCCCAAGAACTTGCTATTGGTTGGGGTATTTTGATTGTAGAAATTTGAACTTTAGAGAGAGAGAGAGAGATAATTGAAATCAGAGTGGTTAATGGAGTTTGGAAAGCAACAGAGAGAGAGAGCATATGTAAAGGGCAGATTTTGTTTGTTAGGAAAACTTTGAGCTAAAACAAATCAAACGGGGAGGGTTTTGAGGTTTCGCAATATCTGGCATGATATGTCAGTTCTGATGAATGCATAAATACTGCACTTGTATTGGAAAGAACTCTGTAATATGTTTGAATTGTTGATTGGGCAGTGGTTGTTGAGTTTGCTAATTGGGGTTCTGATGCGTTTCTGATTGGGTTCTGGTTTAGATGACCTTAGGTGTACATTGTTTATATTATTGTTTAAGCTAGATGTTGGTGAAGCAGATGTAGATACTTTTTTTTTTGATAAGAATTAATATTGATGGGTTGTTCGGAGTTTTATGGTTGGCTTTTTTTTCTTTGTTTTTTATGATTTTGAACTATTTTGTGTGAGAGAATTTGTGATCTACAGGAAAGTCACATTTCTTTGCATTATAAACCATTGTCTGTGGTGAGGAAAAGATAAAATGGAAATGCATGCAGTGAGAGAGGAGACAGTCTCGTAAACATACTATCCAGACAGAGGGAAGGCAGTCATCTGTCTAATACATGGGTGTCCAACCTTTTTGACTTGCCTGGGCCACATTGAGTCAAGAGGAATTGACGAATTCCTCTTGGTGGCATATAAAATGTATATATGTACATTTTATATTGTAAACCATTGTATGTGGTGAGGAAAAGATAAAATGGAAATACATGCACTGAGAGAGGAGACAGCCTCGTAAACATACTATCCAGTGTATCATCTGGAGTATACACATATATACAAAGAAACAAGCTGCACTACAATCTACTTGGCATGCTAACGTAAAGGACCAACCATTACAACTATTGGCCTGACCTCTGGTGAAAAAAAAAAAAATTACTACATCAAAGCTAGAGTCCTATTATTATTATTATCTATTAGGTTACAAAATTAAATTAAGCTGGAGAGCAACATGTTTACAAAAAAGGAAAAAAAAAATAAATAATGAATAAATATAAAAAATTACTTATATAAGTATACATATAAATTAGGGGTGCTTAAGGGTCAAAGCTATATAACTGAGAGAAGACCTCCACATTGCCTTTAAAGGAATGCAGAGAACTGACCAGGGCTTCTGACCTAATGTCCAATCCTCACCTTCACATGGTGCACCTGTCGGGTATCTACCTGGATACTGAACTTGTTGGCCTAAACCAAAATACAAAATGATGGTACAACATGACAAAATTTCATGCTGGCTGGGGCGTCGCCTGGTTAAACAAGGATCCTATTGTTTTTTTCGCAAGGGAACCAGGACGAACAGCGAAAAGTCAGCTACTGGAACAAATCTGAAAACACACCCCAATTCAACATCACCAGAGTTAAAGATCGGTACTATTAACATAAGAAGCCTGAATGGCAAAGAAATGGAGCTAGTTTAGGAATTAGATAAGTACTAGATCGACATAATAGGGGTGACTGAAACAAAAAAAACAAAAAGGTGAGATCTTTCTGAGCAATAAATACAAAATGTTATATTCAGGCAATAACAATCAAGGAAAAGAAGCAGTAGCTATAGTATTCAACACTAAATATGAGGCTAATCTTCTTGAATGGCAGGCAGTATCAAGAAGAGTGATGTGAACAAATATGAGAATGGGGAACTGGACAATGAGACTTATTTGTGCCTATGGTCCCAGAGAAGCTTCTACTAAGGTAGAAGTGGAGGAATTTTTTGATGCTTTAGAGAAAGCAACTGACAGAAGGAAAAAGGAAAAGTTGGTCCTTGTTGGGGATCTAAATAGTAGAGTAGGAAATAATTGTCAGACATACAAAAATATTTTGGGAAAAGTTGGAGAAAAGAGCAAAGCTAATAATAATGGCAAATAGCTGTTGGATTTCTGCTCAGGACATGTACTGGTTATTACTAACACCATGTTCGAACATAAAAATGTGCACAAATTCACATGGAGAGAAGAGGCAAGTAATAAGAAAAGTCTCATTGACTATGTTATTGTTGATAGCGATGTTTTTTCTCTGGTGCAGGACACCAGAGTGTACAGAGGATTTGAAATTGGAAGTGAACTATTTAGTCTTAAGCAGGATAAAATTGAATTTCATATTGAAAAGAATAACATATAAGAAAGTTTTAAAGCAAATAAAATTTGAGCAGCTCTCAAATGTGAGCTGTAGACTAAAATTCATAAACATTATTGATGAAAAAATGAAAGAGTTTGAGAACAGCAAACAAACCTTGGTTGCTGTTCTCAGACATAAACATAAACTCAAATGCTGAAGTATGGTGGTATAAAAGTTTCTTCAGTGGCAAGCCTTGAAGAAAACACTGATTGATTCAACCAGAGAGGCATGTGGTGAGGTTATTTGCAAGGATAGAAAAATCAGAACTCCATGGTGGACACAGGAAGTTAAAGAGGCAGTGAAGGAAAAGAAGAAAGTATATCAAACTTTCCTGGCAAATAAGTCAGCTTGTGCTCTTGAAAATTATAGAAACAACTACCATGTTAGAGTAAAACTTTAGTTTAATATAAAGCAAAATAAACACTTGATCGAGAGACAAATGTAAGAAAGCTAAACACTGTGTAAAACTAGCTAAACAAAACTCATGGGACGACTTTGGCAAGAACATAGAAAGTAAATATCAAGAATGCGGTAAGATATTCTGGAGGTTGTTGAAAATGCTTAGAAATGTAGGAAAGAGTGCTATAAAAGTAGTTAGTAATGATAAAGGTAAAAATGAGAGAAAAAGAAAGCCTTGAACTATGGGGGAATTACTTCGAAAAATTGCTAAATGAAACAAGGAGTGATAGAACAGTGATAAAAAACACTGACCAGGCATGCAGTCAGGAATACATATCCATACCTGAAGTAGAAAAAGCCATCAATGGCTTGAAATGTGGAAAGGCAGCAGGAGTAGATAATATTCGACCTTGAAATGCTGAAGTATGGTGGTATAAAAGTCTTACAGTGGCTACACTGCATAGTTCAGAAAGCCTGGACAGCGGGACAAATTCCTGATGATTGGAGTAGAGTTCTCATAGTACTCATATATAAAAAGGGAAATATAACTGAATGTGAGAATTATAGAGGTATTTACCTACTGAGTGTTCCTGGCAAGATTTATGCAAGTATACTTGAGAAACTACGAGAAGAATTGTGGAAAAAAGCTTGGCGAAGAACAAGCTTGATTCAGGCCAAATAGAGGCTGTCAGGATCAAATCTTCACTTTACAACAAATAGTCGAGAAAGCTTGGTAATATAACAAAATCTGTATTTAAGTTTTGTCAATTTGGAAAAGGCATATGACAAGGTGCCAAGAGAGAAGCTATTCAATACGCTACAGTTATATGATGTCAATGGGGCATTATATCAAGCAATACTTAGTCTTGATTTGAGTTGTAAGTCAGCAGTTAGAATTGAAGGAAGTACAGGAAGATGGTTTTATGTTAAATCTGGTGTGAGACAAGGATGTACATTATCCCCTCTGTTATTCATTATCTATATGGATCACATTATGAAGGAAAGTGGTATTAAACATGATATCAACATTTGTAATACAGTAATACAAATTTTTTTTAACTTCTTTACATATCATTTTTAAAAAAAAACAATTTCAATAACAGGCACATCGCAAGTGCTGACAATGCATGTTATGAAACTAAAACTAATAAACATTTTAACATGAACAATTCGTTAAAATATTCAGAATTTTAATTATGATTATCTTTACAATAGAAATATAAGATCTGATAATGTTGGAGGCTTGACAAGTAACAGACTGATTTGGAGGAAAATTGTAGATAGGAAGTTAGTAATGATAAATTTTTCATGTAGTACTATCATATCCTGTACACCTCTTGATGGTGTACAGGATATGATAGTAGATGGCAGGAATTTGATGATGATGACATAAATTACAATCAACTGGCATGGATAGTGGCCAATAAAAACTGAAAAATTGTTTACAGTTCTAAAGTTAGGGTTTGCTGGAAACAAAGTGGGCTGAATATGTGCCATCCAAATTCTTGGAATTTTTATGCCACCATTATGATGTAACGAGCAAGTACTTTTCCAATCAATTTGGTGTAGTGTGTTAACAGTGTGATCTGAGAGGCCTGCTTCACCAAAATTGTTAAATTGAATGTGTCGTTTGTGCTCTTTTTAGGATAGGGATTGTACGTTCAGTTTCCCCAATATAAGGTAAGTTACAGGTGCAATAGATGCAATAAACTCCAGTATGTGTCAATGGGGGGAAGAGGATCCTTAGAGGAGTTGAATATGTTTTTTAATTTTAAAGGTGGTTTAAAAGTGGCATTAAGATTATAATGGTGTAGGATTCTATTAATTTTTTCTGATGACCCTTTAATGTATGGAGTGGCTATGGTTTTACTGTAATCTATATTATTTTTTGATGAAGTTTTATGAACTTTATTAATATTATTTTTGCTATAGCCATTATTTATAAATGTATTGCTAATACTTTTTAATTCTTGTTTAAGAGCTTGTTCATTAGAACAAATTGTTATAGCCCTGTTTTTGAGGTCGTTAATGACTCCAAATTTTTGTGAAGGGTAGTGATATGAGTTAGCATGTATATATTGGGTGGTAAGGGTAGGTTTGTGGTAAACAGTGAAGAATAGACAGCCGGAGGGAAGATGTGTGATGAAGTGTATCCAGCAAAGGGAGCAAGTTCTGATTTTCAATTTCAATAGTAAATTGTATGTATATATTGTATTTTCAATAGTAAATTATTTTTAAAAAAAATTTTATTATAACATTAAAAAAAGAGAGCAGCATAAACACAAAAAAATCAAGTGAGATATTTGGCCTTGTTTACATGAAATAATGTAAACACTTCCATCGAACCAAACATTGATGTTTGGTTCGATGGAAGTGTTACAATTCATAGTGGGCTCTCAAGGTTCTCGTCAAAAATTTTTGATCTAACTTTATTCTTCGTATGTTTCATTGTTGAAAATAGTTGTTCATAAATGTACGTACCACCAAAAAGGGATGAAACGAATAAAGCGCGATTGTGAAGCGAAGGATATTTTTTCTGGGAAAATAGGTCTTATAAAAATCTAGCAAACAAACATTATCAGATTTTAATTTGAGTTCAATATGTGATTGTAACTCTATACATTCCATTTGAAAATTCAAAGGCAATGCATTTATGACAACTGAAAATGGAGTTGCAAATATACAAAAAAAATTTATCATTTTTTCTGAAATCTTGAACTCTATTCTCAAATTCCTGTATCAAAATGGAAAGAAAGACAGCATACATTTGCATCACATAATAATGTTAAAAGTTTAAGATCTTATGGGGCCTCATTGCTAATAGTCCAGGGCCGCGAGTGGGACATCCCTGGTCAAGTATATGGCCCCGACAGTTTTCCTTGCAACCACAGTACTTGGTGTTTGTGCAATCAAAAGTGGCTGCAGAATTAGATGCTAGCTGATTTTGAAGCTTCCAGATTTCTAACTAATTGGTTCGGTTCATAAGGGGTGCTTAAGGGTCAAAGCTGTATAACTGAGAGGAGACGTCCACATAGCCTTTAAAGGAATGTGGAGAACCGACCAGGGCTTCTGACCTAATGTCCAATCCTCACCTTCTCTTAGTGCACCTGTCGAGTATCCACCTGGATACTGAACGAACGAGGATGGGCTGGTAATTTGGGATTTAGCCGACCAAATTGTATTCTTATTGGTTTAAACTAAAATACAGAATGATGGTACAACATGACAGAATTTCATGCCGGCTGGGGCATCGCCCGGTTAAACAAGGCCCCCGTTGTTTTCGCAAGGGAACCAGGGCGATCAGCAAAAATTCAGCTACTGGAACAAATCTGAAAGCAAACCCCAACTCAATTTCACCGGAGTTAAAGATCGGTACTATCAACATAAGAAGCGTGAATGGCAAAGAAATGGAGCTAGCTGAGGAATTAGATAAGTACCAGATTGACATAATAGGGGTGACTGAAACAAAAAAGACAAAAAGGTGAGATCTTTCTGAGCAATAAATACAAAATGTTATATTCAGGCAATAACAATCAAGGAAAAGAAGCAGTAGCTATAGTATTCAACACTAAATATGAGGCTAATCTTCTTGAATGGCAGGCAGTATCAAGAAGAGTGATGTGAACAAATATGAGAATGGGGAACTGGACAATGAGACTTATTTGTGCCTATGGTCCCACAGAAGGTTCTACTAAGGTAGAAATGGAGGAATTTTTTGAGACTTTAGAGAAAGCAACTGACACAATGAAAAAGGAAAAGTTGGTCCTTGTTGGGGATCTAAATAGCAGAGTAGGAAAAGATTGTCAGACATAAAAAAATGTTTTGGAAAAATTTGAAGAAAAGAGCAAAGCTAATAATAAATGGCAAATACCTTTTTTGATTTCTGCTCAGGACATGGACTGGTTATTACAAACACCATGTTCCAACATAAAAATGTGCACAAATTCACATGAGAAAAGGCTAGAAATAAGAAAAGTCTCATTGACTATGTTATTGTTGATAGTGATGTTTTCTCCCTCGTGCAGGACACCAGAGTGTACAGAGGATTTGAAATTGGAAGTGATCACTATTTAGTCTTGAGCAGGATAAAATTGAATTTCATTTTGAAAAGAATGAAATGCCGGCTGGTTGGCCGAGTGGGCAGCGCATCCACTCTCCAGGCAAAGGCTGCGAGTTTGAATTCTGCCGTGGGCATGGATGTTTGTGATTCTCTGTGGAAATACCAGTGGTGGTCGGCAGTAGATGGCTTTGGTGTACTTGTAGTCTGTTGGTGATTGAATGGTGGAGACAAAATTGTGGTGTAGGTGCCCTCCCTCGATGAGTCCTTGGACTCCCTGGAGGTGTCGAATAATAATAATGCAAGAAAGTTTTAAAGCGAATAAAAGTTGAGCAGCTCTCAGATGTAAACTGTAGACTAAAATACACAAAGATTATTGAAAAAACAATGAAAGAGTTTGAGAACAGGAATCAAACCTTGGAGATTCAGTGGCAAACTCTGAAGAAAACATTGATTGATTCTTCCAGAGAGGCATGTGGTGAGGTTGTGTACAAGGATAAAAAAATCAGAACTCCCTTGTGGATGCAGGAAGTTAAAGAGGCAGGGAAAGAAAAGAAGAAAGCATATCAAAAGTTCCTGTCAAATAAGTCAGGTTGTGCTCTTAGAGAATACAGAAACAAATGTAAGAAAGCTAAACACTAGGTAAAACTAGCAAAACAATAGTCATGGGATGACTTTGGCAATAACATAGAAGATAAATATCAAGAAGGTGGTAAAATATTCTGGAGGTTGTTGAAGAAGCTTAGAAATGGAGGAAAGAGTGCAGTAAAAGGAATTAAAGATGATAAAGGTGACATGAAAACAGAAGAAAAGATATCCTTGAAGTATGGAGTAATTACTTCGAAAAGTTGCTAAAAGAAACAAGCAGTGATGACAGCTCAGTGATAAAAAGCACTGACCAGGCATGCAGTCAGGAATACATATCCTTACTTGAAGTAGAAAAAGCCATCAAAGGCTTGAAATGTGGAAAGGCAGGCAGGAGTAGATGATATTCGACCAGAAATGCCTTAAGTATGGTGGTATAAAAGTCTTACAGTGGCTGCACGGCATAGTTCAGAATGCCTGGAGAGAGTTACGAATTCCCGATGATTGGAGTAGAGCTCTCATAGTACTCATAAAAAGGGAAATAAAACAATGTGAGAATTATAGAGGTATTTTCCTATTGAGTGTTCCTGGTAAGATTTTTGCAAGTATACTTGAGAAACATTTGAGAAGGATTTTGGAAGAAAAGCTTGGTGAAGAACAAGCTGGATTCAGGCCAGATAGAGGTTGTCAGGATCAGATCTTCACTTTACGACAGATAGCTGAAAAATCATGGAAATATAACAAAGATCTGTGTTTAAGTTTTGTCGACCTGGAAAAGGCATATGACAAGGTGCCAAGAGAGAAGCTATTCAACACGTTACTGTTATACGGTGTCAATAGGGCATTATATCAAGCAATACTTAGTCTTTATTTGAGTTGTAAGTCAGCAGTTAGAATTGAAGGAAGTACAGGAATGTGGTTTAATGTTAAATCTGGGGTGAGACAAGGATGTGCATTATCTTCTCTGTTATTCATTATCTATATGGACCACATTATGAAGGAGAGTGGTATTAAGCCTGATATCAAAATTGGAGATGTTAATGTCAGCTCTTTGCTTTATGCTGATGATGTTATACTTCTAAATAAATCTGCTATAAGTCTGCAAGATTCCCTGACTAAAGTGAATAACTGTTGTAAGAAATATGGTATGAAGGTTAGCAATAAAAAGACAAAGACAATGAAAATAGGCAGAATCTTTGAAAATGTGAACTGTGTTGTGAATGGAGAACCTGTGGAACAAGTAAAACATTTCAGCTACTTAGACACGATTTTTAGTGAAGATGGTAAATTAAATATGGAAATAGACAACAGAATCAACAAAGCTGGTATGGTATGAAGTCAATTGAATAAATTCATATGGAATAAAAGAGAAATTTGTCTCAACAATAAATTAGCTGTATGCAAGACGGTGTTCAAACCAGTTTTAACTTATGGATCTGAGAGCTGGGTCAGAAGTAAAACACTTGACCAAAGACTAGAGTCCGCAGATGTGAGAGTCTTGAGAAAGATTAGGGGCGTGAACAGATGGCATCAATGGCAATATCATATTAAAAATGAGCATATTAGGAAAGAACTTGATATTGTCAGCATTCAGGAATTCATCAGCAGAGCTAATCTCAGGTTGTATTGTCACTTACACAGAATGGGAGAGGAAATATTAGCAAAACAAGTGTTTTCTGACAGGTTGGCAGGAAAACGACCCAGAGGAAGGCCAAGATATAGGTGGATTGATATGGTACAAAGTGCCTTAGATGATAGAAATATAAGATCTGACAATGTTGGGGGTCTTGACAAATAACAGAATTATTTGGAGAAAAGTTGTAGATAGGAAGTTAATGATGTAAATTTTTCATGTAGTACTATCATATCCTGTACACCCATTGAAGGTACATGGCGAGAATTTGATATTGATGGTTCGGTCCCATGCACGAACCAGTCCCAGCCCTCTACATACATGGCAGACACAAATTTAACAAAGATAAAATTCGATTTATAAGTCGCACAGCAAAAAATATATGAAAAGATAAAGGGTTATAACAATGTGTAGACAGTGTTTTTATCGAAACCACATTGTATAAGTACAGTGTTATATGAGTGTTACCTGTACACCACATCTTCTTATCTGATGGCTAGAATTTCCTTCTGCAGTATGAAAAAATTATCTGTCCTTCCTCCAATCCTCGATAATCTCTTCACAAAGATTTTGTTACTAATGCTATCATCATTCCCTGTGTTCAAACCACTTCAGAAAAAATAGCCAGAGTCTTAAAAAATTCAATTTCTGAATGGCTTTCAAGCCTACCTAAACTTTGCTAACCCTATACATTCTATTAAAGATTAGCTCTCTCCTCTCTCTCTGTGTGTGTCTAGAGCATAGGTTCCAAACTTTTTTGAGCCACCGCCCACTTCGCAAGACAAAAATTTTGTAACACTTCCCATTATAACAGTTTTCCGCGTTCAAGCCGTTTGATATTTTTGACGTAAATAGCAACTAATGATACATTACTGCTTATGCCGTTAAATTTTTAAAAAGATGTGGCCAATATGTGCTTCATCTTGAACACAGTTATTGCTATACCGATTTTGGTGAAACGTAGCCCATATGTAAAGATTGTAAAATGTATGCTCAAATAACATTATGCACAATTTCATACAATGGTTTAAATGTGAAAATGTGGAATACAATTAAGAGATTGCACTGCATTAGTAAGAATCTTATTGTAATAATTAAAACTCAATTAAATATATTACAAAATTGTTTATTTCTAACTTATAAAGTAAAAATATAAAGCAAAAATAACAAATTAATGTGAATTTTCATACAATGATTTAAATATGAAAATTCAGAATACATATTAAGGGATTGCATTACATTAGTAAGAATCTTATTAAAATAATTAAAACACCATCAAATGTATTAGATGGTTTATTTCGAACTTACAAAGTAAAAATACAAAGAAACAATAACAAATTAATGTGAAGGATGAGCCTGGTGCATTTTTAAAAGTTTGTAAATATCGGGTTCGACTTTCGTTAAAAACAGTCATAAATCGCCATGCTCAGTTATATGCAATCGGTTCCTTTTCTTAGATAGTAAATTCACTACAGCACTAAACCCACGCTCAGCCAAATAAGAAGATGGAAATGCAATTAAAAATTTCTGCACTATTTCCCATAATCCAGGGTACATTGTGGTATTGATTTTTGAAGCCAGAACTCTTGGTATCCAGTTTTGAATTTTATTTTTAGTTCTTCATTTGTTGTGAGTTCTATGAGTTCCACTTCTAAATTTGATGATTCTGCTGTGCTTACATGTGAGAAAGGATCTAGAACCCAATTTGGTATATTCATGTTTAGAATATCCTTGAATCACTCATTGAGAGTGATTCAAGCATGGAGAACCTCCAAGTGTTGGCAGTATGTAAGTAAATCTTCCTTTTTGAGAGACACTGCTGATAAATTTGAAATGTGGCTATATTCCCCTCGGCCCATATTCCGCTTGAACAGAAGAAGTTTCCCTGCAAAAGCAGCAATAATGTTTTTTGGTTTAATTAAATTCAATTCATCACCTTGTAGTTGTAGATTGACTTCATTAAATATTTTATAGAGGTCTGTCAAATAAGTGATGTCATTTTTGGATGTAATCAGGTTGGCCTGCAATCCGTCGTCTCTGTTTCCTAGGAACTCTAGTACTGAATCAAACAAATTGTAAAATCGATTCAGACAGATACCTTTTGAAAGCCAGCAAACTTCTGTGAAGCAGCAATCGATTGAAATTTTCATCGTTTTCACTACAAAGTTGGCTAAACAATCTGTCACTCAATGAATTGCTTCTAATCTTGTTGACCACTCTAATAACGTAATGGAGCGACGTGTGCAGACGTTCACTTAAATTTTTTGCAACCAAATGTTGACAATGAAGAACCCAATGTATAGTGAGTCATTTGGTACTGCTTGTTTCAAATGCGCTATGAAACCCTTGTGGCGGCCTGTCATTGTTGGAGCACCACCAGTAGCAGCAGACAAAATATTATGAATAAGATGTCTTTCTCTTGAAAAAACTTATTCATGATATTAAACATCGATTCTCCCTTTGTATCCACTTCCAAGTTTTTAGCAAATAATAATTCTTGACAATCTTTTTCTTCTTTTATGAATCGTACATATGATAAGAGTAGTGGTTCATTATTTGGGAGAGTTGATTCATCGAGTTGAATGGAAAATTGGCATGTGTGCCAATTTCAAAATAATCTTCAAATAATCGCACAATGATTTTTCCAACGTCTTCAGCCATTTCATCGATTCTTCTTTGCACTGAATTATTGCTCAAAGGAATTTTTCCTGATGATATCTAATGCTAGCTTATGAAGCACAGTGTTTATTACTTCTTTTACTGCCGGCAAGATTAATTCCTCACCAATTGTGTGTGGTTTTCCCACTTTTGTGATTAATAATGAAATATTATAAGAAGCTTGTTATCCGTCATTATCTTGTTTAGTGGACGACGTAAAAAGTTTTGATATAGTTAGATGCTTAAAATATTTTTCTTCTAGTACTTGAAAATAGGACAAATCTTTATCCTTTTTGTCAGCATGCATTTTAGTCAAATGCTCTTGTAGCCTAGAAGGCTTCATTTGAAAACACTTTTTGGCAAATCAAGCACATGGGTAATAATTGGTTCGTAGGAGATTGAATAAAACCATATTTCAAATACTCAATACTGTACTGTCGACATTTCTTCTTATATTCAGACATAATGAAGTAATAAAATTTGCAAAAATATTCACAAAATAAAAGATTTAATTTACACTTTGTATGACTCCACTTATCTATCACATGACTGATGATTATTGGCAAAGCACACAAAAAATAATGAAACTTATTCCTAAACCACTGGTATTTATAGATTTGAAATCTAGCCCGAATCGACTTGCATGCATCGACTTGTTTGCGATACCATCGTATTCGTGCTTTGAACATGTTACTGCAAGCACCCATATTCTTGTCAAAACATACTGAATTGAGTGAATTACCTATGTAATAGTTGACCGACATGCTACTAGTTAAGACTCGTCTGCTGCGTGGATAGACTAAAGCCTGTATGGCACGATCAATTTTTGCAATAGCAAAAAATGAATACATTTTTTAAGTATTTTGCATGCAAGCGCATTTTGTTTGTCTGATCATGACATTGTCTGAATAATTAATAAATAAAATAATTTCACAAGATATAAACAACAGACCTACAAAACATAACCACAGAAAACAGTATAAGTTTCGAATAATATTTGCTTTTTTTTCCCCCTTTAGTTAGCAATATAAGTTAGTACTAATTAGGCTAACTAAAATATACGATTTTATTTCTTTCTTGCCATTATTATTTTTACTCGTAATATTAAATTATATAAAATTGGGTGTGTTTTTGTACAAATTGATTAGAAAAGTGGTTTTATATATTTTATATATATTTTGAAACATAACCTATTATACGCACATATATACATGCTCTATTTTCTCATTGACATAGAAAATTGACATCTATTTCTATCTGACATGGTAAATTTTCAAATGATTAAATAATTGAAATAGAAAATTGATAAAAAAATTGATCGTGTATGACGGGCATAAGATGAATTAAAATGCAATATTTAAATTTTAAATGATTATCTAATCGCAAAATCACGAAAATAATTAATTTTTAAATATATATTATTGATTTCTTCTATAAAGAACCACCGACCCCTAGACTGCCTGAACGCCCCCAAATGCTTCTGATCCTACTATAGCCCCCCCCCCCCCCCCAGAAGGCTTCAGCACTCACTGGGGGGGGGGTACCACCCACTTTGGGAACCTATGGTCTAGAGTATATAAAGTGCTCTGTTCCTGCAAGTTGGCCAACTATGGATAGACAGGAAGATCAGCCAACATCCACATGGAAGAACAAATACATCTGCAGTCATGACTATGGTCAGTTGGACCATGCTTTAGATATGGCTTATATAATCATTTGAAAATGACCACCATGCTCTATCACAGTAAATTTAGAAGAAAAAGACTACTTTTGGAATCTGTAGCTGCTCTCAGAAATCAGCCTGATTTAAATAAATATGGTTGCATTAAACTTCCAAAATATGCGAAACACTACTACTTCAAGAACCTAGTTTACATCCTAGGCTATAGATGGCGAACCTGTGGCAGTCAACGATTTACAAATGATATCTTTTTATGCGCTTATAAATTATTGAACTTTTTTAAATTATTAAGATACGTACAAGTTAAATTTTGTTTTACACGAGAGAGCAGCTATGAAACGTGCATATGATTGGTACGGTATTAACAAAAGATCACGTGACCCAAAGACAAAGGCAAGCCGACAATTGTTGAGTTGAAACGATAATTCTCTTCAACCGAATTCCATAACATCTGAAACTGTCATAACAACATTCACTATATATTTCTTAGTTTTAAAACATTCACAAAGGGGTGTCGTTTATCGTTCCAACAGAACTTCTCATTACTGGTGGGCTCAACTCACACAAAGTTTCAACCCTTAGTTGAATTTTATTGCTGCTTGTTTGAGCTGTAGAACTCACACAAAGCATTATATTGCATGTTTCAATGCGTGGTAGAATTTTATTTGAAGTTAGCCTTTGTGATCTGTCATAATGACATCAAGAATTTCGAATTCAGTCCAACAAACACTTATTTCATGTAATTGAAAAATTGGATAATAGTTTTTAGTAGATACTGCGTTTCGGTTCAACATATGGTTTTGCTTGAGTCTATACAGCATAGTTTCTGTGAGAGCGAACATGTGATTCATTAGTTAGTGGCATTTTTATTCCAGTTGTCTCTAATTGCACTATTTGTTGAGAAATATATTACACAGACTGCAAAAGCCTCTGTACCTTATTCAGGGATACAACAAAACTACTTATTTTTCTTGCATCTGCAGTATAATGGCTGTTGGGGAGGGTGTGTTGTTACCATGGGGAACTAGGTAACTATCTTACTATCACCTCAACGTGAACATGTTTAAACATTTTTTGTGTGCGAGGTATATGCAAAACTTTTAATGGTTTTTTTTCGTAAAGTAAAATCAGGGGTTCGAGTTATACGTGAGGGCAAGTTATGTTCGAGTAAATATGGTAAGCATTTCGCCGACAAAGTGACATCTTTCTGCTGCTTCCCCTGCTCAGCTGACTTCTATGGTGAGTTACAATGCATAAATATTTTTCTCGCTACCGTTTTTTTCTTTTTTTAACCAACATCATTAAAATCAATTTAATAATACAATAATCAATTTTACACTGAATAATATTATACATTTATATATAAATAAATATTATTTATAAATATTTATAAAGTATTATATATTTCAAATTATCTATCTATCTATCTATATATATATATATATTTATTCATTTTTTATATAAACTGACTAAAAATCCGAGAATTATAACAATTCAATTTCAATTATAACAAATTGAAATTTATTGGATATGCAACATGTTTCGTTGGGATCGACTTCATCAAGAGTTAAGAACATAGAAAGCTATTAAAAGACACTGAAAAAAACATTGAGACACTCTAAAGCTATAAATTCAACTTTAAATTACAGTTATTATGAACTTGAGCTATAGTCCGTGTTAAAGTTCTATTGTTGTACTCCTGTGCCTGTGTGGATCCATGAGATCACTAGTAGGTATCTGATAGTAGAGCTGAAAGAGTCAGGCAAATTATAGCTGAGATTATTGTTCATATGAAGAGGGTCCAAGGTAATTTCTTTTGACTCGACAATGCGGCGTTCTACCTCATCGGGGCAGATGTGCAGGTTTGAAGTTGTTGTCCAATTTACTTCATGTTGGCGGCTTTCGTTATTTGTGTTTATTGAAAACAGGACATGGCCTGATAGGGCAGTAGCCCTGGTTCTCTTGTAAGCAATGTCTCTCTGGTGTTCCTCGAGACGTAGGATTTCTTCGTTTGGCTATAGTAAGGTTTTCCGCTCACATGTGATGTTGTGTACACCTGGGAATTGTAGAAGGTTGTGAGATTGTTTGTAATTGCTGAAACTTGATCTTATTTTTGGAAGATCGAGAAGCATGTTTGTATGTTAAACTTCTTTAAGATTCTACTCAGTTTGTGCTGATATATGGCAACGAGATATAACCTTTGCAGTTGTCCTGTGTCTCTACGTTGATGGTGGAAAAATTGTTTGTTAATACTTTTTAAAGAGTAGCCATTGCTTTTAAAGGTCCATTTAAGATGTTGTAGTTCTTTTTTTTTAGTTCTTCTTCATCTGACAGTATAGATCTTGCACGATTCGCTAGAGTTGATATAATACCCAACTTTTGCGCTGGATGATGATGATGTGAGGACACATGCAGATATCTGTCCGTGTGTATATCGGCTTTCTAAATATAGAGACTTTTTGGGTGGGGGGGGGGGGGGGTGGGGGGGGGGGGGGGTGGGGGGGGGGGGGGGTGGGGGGGGGGGGGGGTGGGGGGGGGGGGGGGTGGGGGGGGGGGGGGGTGGGGGGGGGGGGGGGTGGGGGGGGGGGGGGGTGGGGGGGGGGGGGGGTGGGGGGGGGGGGGGGTGGGGGGGGGGGGGGGTGGGGGGGGGGGGGGGTGGGGGGGGGGGGGGGTGGGGGGGGGGGGGGGTGGGGGGGGGGGGGGGTGGGGGGGGGGGGGGGTGGGGGGGGGGGGGGGTGGGGGGGGGGGGGGGTGGGGGGGGGGGGGGGTGGGGGGGGGGGGGGGTGGGGGGGGGGGGGGGTGGGGGGGGGGGGGGGTGGGGGGGGGGGGGGGTGGGGGGGGGGGGGGGTGGGGGGGGGGGGGGGTGGGGGGGGGGGGGGGTGGGGGGGGGGGGGGGTGGGGGGGGGGGGGGGTGGGGGGGGGGGGGGGTGGGGGGGGGGGGGGGTGGGGGGGGGGGGGGGTTTAAAGCGAATAAAAGTTGAGCAGCTCTCAGATGTGAACTGTAGACTAAAATACAAAAAGATTATTGAAAAGAAAATGAAAGAGTTTGAGAACAGGAATCAAACCTTGGAGATTCAGTGGCAAACTCTGAAGAAAACATTGATTGATTCTTCCAGAGAGGCATGTGGTGAGGTTATGTACAAGGATAAAAAAATCAGAACTCCCTGGTGGACACAGGAAGTTAAAGAGGCAGTGAAGGAAAAGAAGAAAGCATATCAAAAGTTCCTGGCAAATAAGTCAGCTTTTACTCTTACAGAATACAGAGACAAATGTAAGAAAGCTAAACAGTGTGTAAAACTAGCTAAACAAAAGTCATGGGACGACTTTGGCAAGAATATAGAAAATAAATATCAAGAAGGTGGCAAAATATTCTGGAGGTTGTTGAAGAAGCTTAGGAATGGAGGAAAGAGTGCTGTAAAAGGAGTTAGAGATGATAAAGGTGACATGAAAACAGGAGAAAAAGATATCCTTGAAGTATGGAGTAATTACTTTGAAAAACTGCTAAATGAAACAAGCAGTGATGATAGCACAGTGATAAAAAACACTGACCAGGCATGCAGTCAGGAATACATATCCATACTTGAAGTAGAAAAAGCCATCAAAGGCTTGAAATGTGGAAAGGCAGCAGGAGTAGATGATATTCGACCAGAAATGCTGAAGTATGGTGGTATAAAAGTCTTACAGTGGCTGCACTGCATAGTTCAAAAAGCCTGGACTGAGGGACGAATTCCCGATGATTGGAGTAGAGCTCTCATAGTACCCATATATAAAAAGGGAAATAAAACTGAATGTGAGAATTACAGAGGTATATCCCTACTGAGTGTTCCTGGCAAGATCTATGCAAGTATATTTGAGAAACAGTTGAGAAGAATTGTGGAAGAAAAGCTTGGTGAAGAACAAGCTGGATTCAGGCCAAATAGAGGCTGTCAGGATCAGATCTTCACTTTACGACAAATAGTTGAGAAAGCATGGGAATATAACAAATATCTGTATTTAAGTTTTGTCGATTTGGAAAAGGCATATGACAAGGTGCCAAGAGAGAAGCTATTCAATATGCTGCAGTTATATGGTGTCAATGGGGCATTATATCAAGCAATACTTAGTCTTTATTTGAGTTGTAAGTCAGCAGTTAGAATTGAAGGAAGTACAGGAAGATGGTTTTATGTTAAATCTGGTGTGAGACAAGGATGTACATTATCCCCTCTGTTATTCATTATTTATATGGATCACATTATGAAGGAAAGTGGTATTAAACCTGATATCAAAATTGGAGATGTTAATGTCAGCTCTTTGCTTTATGAGGATGATGTTATACTTCTAAATAAATCCGCTACAAGTCTCTGACTAAATTGAATAGCTGTTGTAATAGATATGGTATGAAGGTCAGCAATAAAAAGACAAAGACAATGAAAATAGGCAGAATCATTGAAAATGTTAACTGTGTTGTGAATGGAGAACCTGTGGATCAAGTAAAACATTTCAGTTACTTAGGCATAATTTTTACTGAAGATGGTAAATTAAATATAGAAATAGACAACAGAATCAGCAAAGCTGGTATGGTGAGAAGTCAATTGAATAAATTCATATGGAATAAGAGAGAAATTAGTCAGAACACTAAATTAGCTGTATACAAGACAGTGTTCAAACCAGTTTTAACTTATGGATCTGAGAGCTGGGTCAGAAGTAAAACACTTGACCAAAGAATAGAGACCGCAGATATGAAAGTCCTGAGAAAGATTTGAGGCGTGAACAGATGGAATCAATGGCAATATCATATTAAAAATGAGGATATTAGGAAAGAACTTGACATTGTCAGCATCCAGGAATGCGTTAGCAGAGCTAATCTCAGGTGGTATGGTCACTTAAATAGAATGGGAGAGGAAAGATTAGCAAAACAAGTGTTCTCTGCCAGGTTGGCAGGAAAACGACCCAGGGGAAGACCAAGATATAGGTGGATTGATACGGTACAAAGTGCCTTAGACGATAGAAATATAAGATCTGATAATGTTGGAGTCTTGACAAGTAACAGACTGATTTGGAGGAAAATTGTAGATAGGAAGTTAGTAATGATGTAAATTTTTCATGTAGTACTGTCATATCCTGTACACCCCTTGAGGGTACATGGCAGGAATTTGATGATGATGATGATGAAATTATATTGTTTAATCCATACCCTAGTGTAAGTGAACAAAGTTTGCATATGAAGCATCTTCACAACAAGTCTGCTTGTATATAGAGGTTGTTGACTTCACATCAATTATTTTATCAGCCCATAATGCAAACCGCACTTCCAATGCGTTATGAGCAGAGCCACTATCCAGGCTGGTTTAGATCTTTGAGGTACCAACTGTTCAATCAATGCAGAAATTGCATATTTTCAATAATACAAGCAGTAAAATTGTATGTCACTATACTAAAATTTAGAGAATGCATCAGAGAACACTGTAGTTAATTTTTTCACTTGGTTATCAAGTAAATTATAATACACAAATTATATTTTTGTTAAAATCCTATACCCAAGCATAAGTAAACAAAGTGTGCACATTATCTTCACAACTTGGCTACTTGTATATAGCAGCTGTTGACTTCATATCAGTTGCTTAATATCCCATAATGCAAAGCTCACTTCCTTTCGGACATCTATCATGAGTGCATTATGTAAAGAGTCATTACCCAGACCAATTTCAGCCTTTATTATGGTCTCATCAGTGAAAAAAAATCTTCCTGCATTGTTCTCTAATCCAGAATGTGTTAATAATATGATGATATACTATTTTATTATTTGTATATGGAAATTATATGCCTTCTGCATTGATTTAACCTTATTATCTTTCTGGGTCTGACTCCCACCGGTAAGACCTAAATCGAGGTTGAAACCAGTCTGTGGTGACCCCTCCTATAATGCATAGCAACATACATTTTCTTAAGGAAATGTTTTCTGCATTATGAGATACTAATGCAATTGATGCAAATTCAACAGTCTCCATATCCAAGCAGACTTATCATGAAGATACTTCATGTGCAAACTTTGCTTACACTTAGGTAAGGATTAAAATAAGTATAATTTCTCGTCAAGTATAACATAATTGGATGACAACTTATATATATATATGTGTGTGTGTGTGTATATATATATATATATATATATATATATATATATATATATATATATATTGTCATCCTATATATTATTATTATTATTCAGGCCTCCATGGAGTCAAAAGACTCATTGTGGGAGGTCCTTCCTAGGAAACACAAAGTCTATTATACCACTTCTTGAACTCATTGTCCATTCTTGCTCTCACCACTCTATCAGGCAATGCATTCCATGGTTCAACCACTCTCCATGCAAAGAAACCACTCCTCACCCTCTTCCTCACAGCTTCTTTTCATAACTGCCAGAAGAATATAGGAAACCGTGCACTTTTGACAGTTTTTTCCCTGCCGTGTAATAGAGCTTCTGTGCAATTTGTAAAATATATTATTTAGAATACTTTTATTCAATTATACTCTGACTCAGTAATAAAATTTGGCATTAAGCAATGTATTAATCACCTTTTTTGTTCATGAATTTATCTAGTCAAAAATGGGATTTCCTATATTAATCTCCTTTCCCTATCCTTTAATTTTTAATCATTAATCCATAGGTATTGCATGGTCTTTTATAGTACTTTATTATTATTATTGATTGTAAAATGAATAAAGGGTTCATTATGCTTCACCTATGAAAGGTGGTAAATATATATAATTCAGTGAATTCAGTTAAGAGTTCATCATTAAATTCATGGGATTTGAAGTTTCTTAATAGTGTTATATTGTTGAAAAGGAATGATAGTAAACACTGAAAAAATGCAATAATTTAATTTTGTAATAAAAACAAAGCATATTAATGCTTGCATTCTTTGTAAAAACCTTAAATGAAATCTGAAAATAGGCTTTTTTATTTTAAGAATTAAAAACCAGATTTAATTAGTCAGGAAACTATTCTTATTGATACAGTCAATTCTCAGTGTATTTGCTAACTTAATTAGCTGTGGTTAATATACTGCTCTCCAGTCAACAGGATATGGGACATGCGAGTACTGCAGTAATGCAGCCATTATGTCTCTTGAGTTTCACTATGAATCTTGGTAATGTGCATGCATATTAGTTGTTTATAGAACAGCTGTAACTGGGTAACAGGAATGTTAACTGGCAAAAAGTAGGCAAGCAGGAAGGAGAGCCGAAAAGGTAATTAACTATCAAGTCAAATTCTCTGATTAGGTATTTGATGCCAAGATGGCAGGAAGAATGTGACTCAGAGGAAGACTACAGTCTAGGTGGATTGATTCAGTCAGAAGTGCCTTAGAAGCATGAAATTTTAGATACGACAATATTAGAGTGCTGACTAATTTGGAGGAAAATTGTTGATAGGAAATTAATAATAATATTACACTGTTATAGTAGCCTGAATATCCCTTGAAGGTATGTATTAGGAAATTGATGATGATTGAATCCAGCATAATACTGTATTTGTTGTTGCTGTGCTAATCTTTTAGTGATTGTAAGTCCCCCCCCCCCTTGATATTTTGTCTTTAACACTTGAATTCCTACATAAGATGAAGCTAGTTGAGTGCTTATTCAATGTTGTTGTTTGGTGCTAACTTTTTTCTCCAGTTTTAGTCATATAAATATTCCTGTATATTTTTGTACCAGCAAAGTTTACATTCTAATAAATATACATTTAATAAATACATTCTAATAAATAAATAAATATATATATATATATATATAAAGCATAAGAAGCATAAAGGATATATAGAAAGCATAATATATAATCCTCAAGGGCTCACTCTAGTGAGTACGGGCATGGCGAACCCAAGGCACCTGAAGCTGGACCATGCCTTACTTCATGTAATATACACCTGTTATATTATCTGTAGACTGGTCCCTACTCTTCTTTCCCTCTGTATTTCTTTTCACCTTGCTCCTTCCTCCCAATGCTATTAGGGTATTCGAGGGCTAGGGGTGATTCTGTCCTATTTACCTATTTTTTTATCTCATGCACCTGCCCACCTCCAGTTAAAAACGCTGAAGACAAATCAGAAGTCTATCAGTCGTTGTGCGGGTTGCCAAGGACCGCACTGGATGTTAGGCTTCCTGGACAGTCAGTGACAAATGGGCTACAGGAGCAAGATTCACAGAACTTGAAAGTATTTACTAGGAAAAAGTGGAGTATGGCTGAAAATAGACATGTCATGCAGTGCTTCTACAGTTCAAACCCATCAATTAGGGGATTTCAGAAACGAATGTTCCAACTTTGGCTTGAACGACACCCAAATTCTGAAATTTCATTCGAAAGGCTGATGCAGCAACACATCAGCCTTTCATTATCAAATGAAAGGTATTTAGTGAACTTGAGCTGGAAGCACTGAAACCTCAAGCTGTAAAAGGAGACTGTACTGACCCTGAAGTGACCAAGAATATGAATGAAGCAGAACCAGATTCCAACATGCAGAATGCTGAAAATTTTGAAAATATGCAAATAGTTGAAAGGAAGCTATCAGATAAGGAACAAGAACTTGCACGAAAAATTATCAAGCAAATGAACAGCAACCAGGAACGAGTTAGGCTTCCAGTATTGAGACAAGTACCTCAACAAAAACTGAAGGAACTCCTACAAGAGGCCAATAAAGCTGCAAGGGATATTCCTACTGGAACTATTGGGCAAATGAATCAACTTATGTACTCAATGGCCTGCGTCATAACATCTGAATTAGGATATAAGATTAATGAACCCAAAAGCAGTAAGGCTCAGGAACCAAAATGGAAGCATCGACTGGAGAATAAAATTCTTAAACTCAGAGCAGATGTGAGCAATTTGAAAAACCTTAATGAAAAGAAGCTGAAAAACACAAAAATCCGAAATAACCTCATAAAGAGATATAATACTGGAACACGACCTATTGATGAAGTATTAGAGGAAGTGAAGCAAAAAAATAGTTGCAGTTACAGTTAAGATAAGAAGATACAATGCACGCATTGAACAGTACAAGCAAAATTCGATGTTTTGTGTAAATCGGCACCAGTTTTACAAGAAAATTGATTGCTGCAGGAATGATAACCTTAAAGAAAATAAATATAAATACCATAGACAAAGAAAATACACAAAGTTTTGGAAAAACCTATGGGACAACCCTAAGAGGCACAATAACAAGGCAAAATGGATTGAACAAATTACGAACAAATCTCAAGAACGAAAAATGGACCAACTGAAATGGTTTAAAAGCAAGCTAAAAAAAATAAAAAATTGGTCAACACCCGGGAAGGATGAATTACATGGCTACTGGTTGAAATATCTAACAGGCTTACATGAAAGACTTGCTAACCAATTTTATGATGTTTTAGAAGGAAAATAAAAAGAAGAGTAGCTCACAGCAGGGAAAACGTTTTTGATCATAAAGGATAAAGAAAAAGGTCCAAGCCCAGAAAACTTCCGACCAATAACCTGCCTGCCAACAACTTTTAAGCTATTCACAGACATACTAGCTGATAAAATATACAGCTATCTTAAAGCAAATTTTCTTCTCCCAATTGAACAAAAAGGTAACAGCAAAAATTCAAGAGGCACAAAAGACCATTTGCTGATTGATAAAATGATTCTTAAAAATTGCAAACGTAGAAAAACCAACCTTCATATGGCTTGGATAGATTATAAAAAAGTGTTTGATTCGATGCCTCATAGTTGGATTTTAAAATGCACAGAACTATTTGGTATTAGCGAAAACGTGCAAAAATTTTTGCAATCCAACATGAAAAACTGGAAAAAAAACAACGTTGGTTATAAATAGAAAAGAAATTGGAGAGGTATCTTTCCAGGAGACTCATTATCTCCTCTATTGTTTATATTGTCATTGATCCCCTTAACTAGAATTTTAAATAAAACTGCTCATGGTTATCAAACTGTGCAAAAGAGTGCAAAGATATCTCACCTTTATATACATGGACGATCTGAAGTTGTATGCAAAATCAGAGAAAGAACTCGGATTGTTGCTAAACACTGTGCACATATTCAGTCAAGATATATCAATGGATTTTGGCTTAGACAAATGTGCAATTGCTGGAATAACAAGAGGAAAGTTTGAAGATATGAAAGAAATTGAGCTGCTCTGGTGAAATAATCAAAGCAATAAAATTCGAAGACAACTTCAAATATTTGGGAATTTTAGAAGCATCAAAAATTCTGCACAATAAGATCAAAGAAAGAACTAGAGCAGAATACATAAGACGATTAAGAAAACTCCTTAAGTCAATGCTTAATACTGGAAATTTGATAAAAGCAATTAATACCTGGGCCATACCTGTTCTGAGATATTCAGCAGGCATTGTTGAATGGACCCAGCTAGAGATGGAAGATTTAGATCAAAAAACTCGAAAATTAATGACAATGCACCATGCCCTCAATCCTTGCAGTGACATTGATTGAAGCAAGTTATTGAAGAAGAAAAACGAAATTTAAATGATTATCTGCAGCAAACAACGGAAAAATTTCTAATTGAGGTAAGGAAAGAGGGTTTATTTAACCTTCCTACCGGCTAGGACGTCTATAGACGTCCAACTAAATCTGGATAAGATTCAGCCCACCTGTTTAAAGAACCTGGATAAGAAGTGCAATTTGACTGTCATGTCCATTAGAAGGTGTGATAAACCCTCACGCTGAAGAGAAAGGTTAATCGGATTATCTCCCGTTCATAGCTGCCTCTCAGTTGCCTATAACAAGAAACGGACTTTCTTGTTCCATGCTGGTGAACTGGATTTTAGTTATATATGATAGACTAAAAATAGAGAAATTATTTATATTTTTGTTTTCTCTTTTTATTGTACAATACAATTTTAATTTCTGGACAAAATAAAGGTCTTGCATAATTTCTTCACTTAACCAATTTAATTTTTTATTTTTTTGCGCTAATTTTTTTCTAATTGCTACTAGACAAAAGATTTTTCTTTGTTCTAGAAGAAATTAATTCACGATAATTATTTGGAATATTCTTTTAAAAAAATAAAAGAAAACCGACTGCCGACGTTCCAGGTTATATTAATTTTATTTTTGTACAAAACCATCGAAATCGAATAATACTTAACAGATTTCCTTTAGGACACGCTTGAGCAACTTTGCTTTATAGAGAATAACATGAAATTCTTTAATCATATTACTAAATTTTTTCTTCATGTTGTATAGTAATCTGTACTTTCACTTTCTTGGTTTCCTTGTATAATTGGTCATTACAAAATGAAATTAACAGTTATGATTTAAATTTATATTTTCTGCATAATTCAGATATTTTCTTCTCCAATTTTTAAAGTAAGCGATACATTTGCTTATTTTTATCATTCAAAATATGTATATCAAATGTGAAATTTCATTTCCATATTTTTACAATAGAATTGAACTTTATTTCGCCTCTGATAGTTTACCCCCCCCCCCGTTGCATTACTATCACACACCCGAAAACTGTTATGAAACATAGGTACAGTTTTTATTTAATTCGTTATTTTTCTCTAGTAATTGTTCCACATAACTTTAATTTTTCGATACTGAAACTATGTGGTGATTATTATAAATTAGCAAATTATAAATCAGACAATATATTCCTGATTATTATAAATCAGGAAATTATGTGATATTCGGATATAGGTGAAATTAATATTTAAAATCACTGTCATCCTTCAAATGCAATATCAGAATAAAGAAAGTGAAAAACCCGAAGTTTCGAAATACATTTCGAAAGCCCGCTCTCGAAATGTATTGGTCTACAGACTGGATTCTGAACACGCCAATGTTTCGTGATGTTATGACTGAAAAACAATTCAGTCTCATCATGAAGTATTTGCATTTTCAGAATAATGAAGAATACGATCAGGCAACACATCCTTGCCCAGTCCTCAACAAAATTTATGATTTTCTGATGAAAATCCGTCAAAAGTGTAGATCACTCTACATTCCTGAGAGAGACTTGAGTATCGATGAAAGCCTTATGCCATTCAAAGGTGGACTGAAATGTAAGCAGTATATTCCCAAAAAGAAAGCGAAGTATGGAGTAAAATTTTTTATGCTTTGCGAATCGGAAAGTGGATATCTTTGGGATTTCAAACCTTATACGGGAAAGCAAACTGTAATCGAGCACGATAAATATTCGGATCTCCCCCTTGTCGATGCGCGCAGTAATGCAGTTACTAGACCCTTTACTGGGGAAAGGTTACTGCATTATAATGGATAATTACTATATATGTGTCCTGAACTCGCTGATTTGCTTTTACCAGCATCTTACAGCTAGTTATGGTACTGTAAATGCAAAAAGGCGAGATATGCCTCCAGATCTGGCTTCAGGAAAGCTATCGAAGGGGGAAATCCGAACTTATCAGCGAGGGAAAGTCTTTCCACTACGTTGGAAAGACAAAAAAGATGTTTTTCTGCTATCTTCCCTGCACAATCCATCAGCGGAATCCGTAGAGAAGCATGGTTTGAAGAAGCAAAACCCATTGCTGTGTGTGCATACAACGACACTATGGGTTGAGTCGACAGGTGCGATCAGCAGCTATCATTCTACTCTGTAATGAGGAAACAGCATAAAAAATATTACAAAAAAGTGTTTGGACATGTTATTTGAATTTTGAAGTGTTTGGATTTTGTTATTTGGAACAGTTTCCTTCTGTACAAGAAAAAATGTTTGTCTACCATAACATATCTAGAAAATACAGAATAGAAATTGCGAAAGCATTGCTGCATGCACATGCACCTTCTTCAGCAAGCAGAAAAACAGGAAATCCTGCCAGACATCTGAGGTTGAACGCTGCTAACTCCAACCATTATCCCGAAAATCTACCACCAACGGCTAATAAAAAAAAAACCTCCATGCAAATATTATGTATGTAATAAAAAAAATATCAGAAAGGAAACTAAAATCTAGTGCCCTGAGTGTAAAACTGCTTTGTGTGTTTACCCTTGCTTCAAGGTGTTCCACGCTGTTCAAGAATTTTAAATTCTGAACAGTATGAAATAAAAAATGTTTGTTTTCAAGGCCATCAAAACAGTCCTTTTCAAGACTACAAATATTGATAGAGGGATACCCGAATGGACTGTTTCTTTTTCATCTTGAAGGCTAATTTTTAAGTTCTTTTTATGACACAGAGAAACTGGAAAGATTATTCCAGGTAAAGTATTTCATCAAAACAATAAAAAATAATGAAATAAAATCTACCCTATATATATATAAAATGATAAGCTTTTTTGTGTCGAGTCTTCAAAATTCGAGTCATCAGAATTCAGGGGCTGAACCCCCTTTCGAGTTATCACAATTGAAGGAGAACTGGTCTACCATACCGGAACATGGGGGGCTGGGCATAGCCCCCCTAGTTAATAAATGAAATATATAAATAATAACGGGAACATTTTCACCTTGCCAACACTCAACATTGATGTGATATGGGTTCCAAATTTCTTGTTTCGGAGATATATATATATATATATATATTACAAAGTTTTGTAATAAAAATTTCTGCTACAATGAAGTTTGGCAGAATCAACAATATTATTACCACCTTATTTCTGTTTCTCGTGTGGGAGAAAAATGGTAAAATGTCACTCTTATAATTATATGAGATGTTATAATGGCAAAAATAGTAAGAAAAAAGTCATTTGCAGTTTCTCTTCAAAACACAAAGAAAGAACATTGTAAATTCAGCCAGTGGAAAAGAAAATACTACATATTTTTCTCCTGTTATCTGATTTTTTTTCTTATAGTTCAAAGAAGAAATCACTGCATATAACATGAAATCTGCAGGAGGGAAAAAAATCTGGAAATTGGTTACATTATAACGAATAGAGAAATCATGTCAGAAAAATTATTCACGTATGATTCTAATCTCAGCAGACATAACATTTTCTTCTAGATTAGATATCTAAAGTAACTGAACCTTTGCTACTATTTTACACTAAAATGAATGGGTATGTTCCCCAAGTGATTTACGTTTGTAACAGCTGTCTTGCGAACGATTTATGAAATAAATTATCTGAAATATCCGCAGATTGATTAGGTCTCTATCCCCCCCCAAAAGAAGATTATGAAACGCATATGCACCTTTTCTTTGAAAATAATTCAAATCCTCTTTTTCAAGATAATTGTATGATTTAATTTCTAATTTTTGATAATAAAAGTGAAACTGATCATTATAAATTAAGCAATTATTTTGGCATACATAATGTATAAGCATGTAAACAAAATATCAGTATTTCTGTTAGAATATAGGTAATCAACAATCGAAAAGGAAACAACATTCTTGACATATTCTGCACTACAGCCTGGGGCACTTTAGTGTTCTCCCCTTTCTTCTCAATAGCACTGAGACTAATAAGCCATCAACTTTTCCGCCAGCTAAGAGGATATTACCAAGTATTTAGAAGACATAGATTATTTCAGAAATAGCTTCCAGCAGCAGAAGAAGTAATATTTAGATTTTTTTAAAAGAAAAACAAACACAAATAATACTACTGAACTTTCTTTTGTGTGGTATGCATATAAACAATTTTGCATGGTGAAAATATAGCATATTATTTCTAAAATTTCACATAATTTCAGCAGGCAGTAGAACAGCTGGTTTTAGATTGCAAATAAATAGAACAGATTTAGAAGCTTCACGAGACAATCTGATTGCCGTATAGCTTTTGTCAAAATGGTAAAATTAAGTAATTGATTTTGAATGCTGTCTAGAAAAGCTTTCAAACCTGTATAGAAATTTAGAGTAGTTATGCAATTCAGTTCCAGGAGAGAATAAGGAGGGGGGGGGGGAAGCATTAGAAAATCTTCAAAATGAGCAAAAATGTTGAATCATTCCGTATATGATATTTTTCACATATTTTCAACATATCTACGAGGTTATGCACTATCGCAATATTATCGTAATATGCATAATACAAATAAATAAATAAATGACGAAGGGGAAGAATCACTGCTAAAATATCATTGGATATAAATTTTTGATACCAAAAAGACGCAATCGGAAACCGAGTAAGGCAATTTAGCATTTTAACATTTTTTTTTATTTTGGCTTTATGAATAACAAAAAATCGTTTCTAAATCTGAAATGTGATGATCCATATAATGCTATTTTGCTAGAAACAAAAGAAAAATGACATTTATTTCAATAAATATTATTTAAAAATATAAATATTTGACATAATATTTTCAAAGCAAACATTTGAAAATTCGAAAAAAAATTATTCAATTATTATACGTAAAGTGAAAGAACAATCAGTGCATCTCTTCCGGTGCACTGATTTGTAGAATAAAATACACCAAATTCACTATCACTAAATAGATTCATTGCAAAAGCTGATCAGTGGGCATTTCAGGATTGATTTTTTTTTCGCATATGTGAAATTGGTTTCAATTTTTGGGAAGAGACACAATAAATCATTTTAGAGGCAAGAAAGGTCAAATAACTTAGGACAGTAAATGAAATTCTAAGCAACACAATAGACGTAAAGACAGGGGGTGGGGACACAAAGGTCACTCAGCAACAGTTAATCCACTAATGCTATAGAATAGCCGTAACGAGATCAGTGGTGGAGGAAGGTAATGGCATGATAAAAGGTAGAATGCCGACGAAGTTTTGATCCATGAAAAAAGCTAGGGAGTGTTGAATATTTCATCCACACCGGCCGGTTGGGAGGTTAAACCCATGGAGACAAAATTGGAATACCAACCAAGTAAAAGTTAGAACTGAAAGATGGAAAAATAAGGCATTCCATGGAAAATACCTTCACAGCATAGAGGACAGCGCTGACAGCAACTTGACCTGGCAATGGTTGAGAAATGGAGCACTAAAGAAAGAAACAGAATCGGTAATTTTTGCAGCACAAGAACAGGCCATTAAAACCAACGTTATGAAGGCAAAAATACAAAAAATTCAACAAGACAGTAAATGTAGATTGTGCAAAGGAAAGGAAGAAACGGTAGACCACATTATAAGTGGATGCAGCAAAATCGCACAAATTGAATATACTGTAAAAGTCATGATAACGTAGCTAAGATAATCCACTGGCATTTATGTAAAAAGTATGGGTTTGAAGTATCTAATGACTATTGGAAGCATAAAGTTCACCAGAAAGTGGTTGAGAATGAAAAAGTTAAAATACTCTGGGATTTCAAAATCCAGACTGACAAAAGCTTGGAATGTAGTACGCCCGATATTACAGTGGTTGAAAAAAGATAAATGTGTTACATTTATCGAAATATCAGTACCAGGAGATAGTCGGATTGACAACGAAGAAAATGAAAAAACTACAAAATATCGCGATTTGCAAATTGAAGTTGAATGAATCTGGCAAAAGAACGAAAGTTGTTCCCATAATCAGAGGTGCTTTAGGTACCATCCCTAAAACATTGAAAAAACATCTGGAAAGCACTCGAGTTTGATGGATTAAAAATTGGGCAGCTGCAAAAGGCTGCTTTGTTTGGCACAGCTTTCATTTTTAGAAAGTATTTCCACAACTCATAGGCCCTTGGGTAGGGCTCGAATTAGTGGAATATAACCAGCCTTTTCTTAAGACTGAGGAAACAAATCAAGCTTTGATGAATATTATATATATATAAGCTATATTTAAGTTATAAGTCACAGAATTGGGATACACAGGAACTTGACTTAATGTAAAATCAGGTGTAAGATAAGGGGTCAACATGATCTCTGTTGTTCATTATTATTATTCTTAAACACCCCTTGAGGGTACATGCAGGAATTTGATGATGATGATGGGAGAGATTACCAGGGAATCAGGGACTCATTGAGGAGGCCACATACTACACACACCAGCTATCATTCTTAAATTCATTTACACTGCTTGCACATACCTCACCCAATGGCAATCCATTCTGATTGCACTTATGAGAGAAAAATCTAGCCCTCATCCCCTTCTTAGTGGCATTCATTCTCAGCTTCCAAGGATGCCCTCTTGTCCTTTCCCCATCCTAAATAGAATGAAAAATTACATCAAGTGAAATCCTGTATGACCCTTTCAGAAGTTTGTACATCTCAGTCATATCACTCCTCTTTCTTCTGTTTACTAGTCTACAAGTCTCAATCTGTCTTCATAATCAGTATTCCACAATCTGATATCATTTTTAACACTTCCTTGCTCTCATCCCACTATATCCTAATCACAATGGAAACCAGGAGACCAGACCTGCAGACAATAATCCAGGTGAGGTCTTATCAAGGTTTAAAAAGGCAAGATGACATCCTTATCTTTACATGTGAATGTTTGTTTTCAGCATTGAAATTATCATTTGAGTTGTATTTGCAATTTTTGCTACATGGCCCATGAACTTCAACTTGCCATCTACTAACACTCCAAGATCCCTAGCCTGATCAGTTTCTTCTAGCATAATCCCACCAATATAATATAACATTGGATATCTAATCATGCCAAAATGCATGACTTTATATTTACTGACATTGAACTGACATCCATTTTCTCATGCTCACAATTCCAGCCTATTCAAATCATTCTTCAAGTACTGCATATCAGCAGTATTCTTGATTACCCTACCTATCTTTGCATCAACATCAGCAAATAGTATGTCGCCTGTCAAATACTTCCCAATATCATTAATGTACAGATTGAATGACAATGGGCTAAGAACTGATCCTTAAGTCGCATCACTGGTTACCTTGTGTTGTGTCAACTGTGTTATGTTTTGGGCCCTCTTTTATATCCTGTATTATATCACTCTATTCTATCTTTCTCTCAATAATTCCTATTTATTGTTTTCTTATTTCTTGTTTAATACCATTTACTTTAAACTTCTATCTCACTTAACTTAACTCAGGCCGAATCCATGACAAGAATGAAGCTGTTGGTTTGTGAGACAAAGAAAATGCAAATGGCAGATGCCTATTTCTTTGTCTCAGCACTGGTTCTAACGCCTTATTCAAATTCAGAGAAATTTATTTATTTTCGCTGCACCACCCTGAATCCTAGATTATACTAAACTTGTATGACCAAGGAGTTAGAATACAGTTAGCATTCTCTTTTATCAACTATATTTTTCCAACTTGCAGTCATGACCCAATATTATCTATTCTCCCGCTTTTTGAGGTTCGCTAACTTTTATGAGCAAGTCCAATAGATTCTAAGTTCAGGCAATACAACATTTATATTTAAACAAAACATTTAATTTCCAGAAAAATACATATAATACACGTTATGACACTGAGTCAATCAAACAATCAAAGCTAAGTAGAGAATTAGCACTCATATATACAATTACTTTATCCTTTCTATAAATCTCAATCTGAGAAACATATTTAATAACATTTAATACACTTAGTCTCGTTGTGCTACTCTAGTTAATCAATTCCATTCTCAATATGAATTAAATTCTATTCTCATCTTTCTCTGACAATCCTATTCAATATATATATAACAGACTCAATTAAGAACTCTAGTAAATCTCTCTCTCAAGGTTAATTCATGAAATAACTTTCTGTATCTCTTTCAATTTTAGCAGTAATTTCTAGATTCTATCTGCCACATAAATTTTATGTACAATATTCTGTTTCATTCTCAGTCTCAATTTACTGTCCTAAGAGTCTCTCGTAGCTCATTACAATAAAATCTTCCAAATCATTTCCACTAGATAGAAGATATAAAATTTTGCACCTTACCAATTGCTGGTATGTTACTTTGGTCGCTTCCTTATCTCGTCGGATATCTGCCTTCTACGACTACTTTACTTCATGCATTCTCAGGATGTTCACTACAGATACTTCATAGTTGGATATTTCTGTAGTCTTCCACAAATATAGTCTGCTGGGCTAGTTTCCGACTGGCAGACTTCCTGGTCATTCTTCCGATATCTCCTTGAACAAAGGAAAACCACGTGGAGGCTCCACACCAGCCGGACCTATGAGGACACAGGAACACAGCAGCAGGAAAACATCTAAAAGCCTTGTCTCCAGCATTACATGCACTTTTAAACGGCGCGCCACTCCTTTCTCTTTTGTCATCGACATCTACGTCATCTTTCTTTACGTCACAACGGCACTTAGAGCTGCACGCGGAATCCTCTTGTAACTTATGGAGTGGAAGGGGGGAAGGCACCGTGCTTTCTAACGGACATGCCTGTACACTGTATTACGTGTTTCTGAAGTCGGCCATTTCGCATTTTTGAATATTATTTCTCTCCCAGCAATCTTCAGGTACTTACATAGTATTTGAGACTAAGCAGCCATACATAATAAAATTTCACAATACAATATAAGATAATAGACATAAAACTAAATTAAGATTGCTATACAAGTGCTTAATCATTTCTGAAAAATCATTATTTGTTCCAATAGAGTGAGAACTATATTAAGTCCGAGTGAAACGTAATTTTCTTTAATATTTTGTTTCACTCCGACTTAATACTTGAATCTTGCAGACTCACATCTCCCATATACCACTTTTTGATATCTGTCACTCAGCCATTCTCTTAACCATGCTAACATTTAAATCCAAACCCATATTCTCCAATTTATACAACAGTCTTCCATGCTGTATTCTGCCAAAAGCCTTAGCAAAATTCAAAAGTATCATAGTGTATCCATTCCCTATGTCTAGTTCGATGGTAACATTATTATAGAATGTGAGCAAGTTGCTAAAACATGACCTTCTTTTAGTAAATGCATGCTGTTCATTGCAAAATAGAGATTCACTGTCAACCCATTTCGGAATGTGAGCCTAACCAATTTTTCCAAAATCTTCACCATCACTCCTAAGATACTGATTGGTTGATAGTTGGATATATCGATCTTTGCACTGCCCTTATGCAATGAGATTACAAGGGAAGAGCATATTTTACTTGCTGACATTCTATAATAATGTTTACCATTGAACTAGACAAGGGAAATGGATACACCATAATACTTTGGGATTTTGCTAAGGCTTTTGACAGAATACAGCATGGAAGACTTATATAAATTGTATAAATTGGAGAATATGTTGCATACATTAGGTTGATAGCTTTTAGCAAAATGGGCACGCATTAGTTGAACAACCTCTTCTGCATCTGTTACCCTCACACCATCTGAATTCAGAAGAGTTATTCTTTCATATTCATTCTTTCTTTAACTTGCAGAGCCAGTTTCTTTTCCTACTCAGACTTAGCTTTCCATACAACAGTTGTGACTCTTTTGGCCTGCTGCTTATAATTTTCATAATGGACATCATCCTTATGCATACTGTATTCCTTCCACATCTGTTTTTTACGAATAACTTTAAAGCTTGCTTAATAAGATTATGCATCCATTTGACTCCTACTCGAGTTCGAAGAATAAATAGAGATAAATAGAGTATTTATTCTTCGAACTCTTGGGACACATTCTGATATTGAATCATTTAAGTATTTTTTTAAATGCTTACCATGCATTGTTAATATTTTTCCTATCCAGCAACTGATACCATTCCGCTGAATTCAATATACTCCTCAGTTGGTTGTAATTTCCTGCTTTGTAGTTCAACGTGCATCCTTTTCTGAATGGAACATTCATAAGCTAAGTCACTTCCCAAGTGAGTAAATGTGTGTGTGTGTATGTGTGCGTGCGTGTGTGTAATTATATTATGTTATTATTGCCACTTCATTATATTATGAAGGAAAGTGGCATTAAAGCTGATATAGAAAATCAGATGTTAAACTGTGATGCTATTTACAAATCCTCTGTAAGCCTCAAATATGCAAATTCTTTGACTAAATTTAATAATTGCTGTACCAAATTTGGTATGAAAATCAGTATTTTCAATTTTTACAATATGCAAATATTGTTATGAAATGAATTAATTGCATTCTCAGTGGAGAATTTATTGAACAGTTGATATCAATATCAGACAATATCCGTCCTGTATATGACCTTTACATGCTGGTAAGGGTCATATACAGGACCTTTACATATTACATATATGACCTTTACATGTTGTCTAAACTGTGGAATCTGTCCAACAGTGAAAGCAAGCTTTTACACATCCTGTACCTAAAATGAGTAATAAAAGTACCACACTACCATCCTATTGCCTTCACCTCATTACTTTCAAAAGTAATGGAGAAGGTTATCAACCAGCTTCTTCACTACCGAGTCCCATCAGTTAATTAATGATCACCAATATAAATTGCACCATTCTCTTTTTACAGCAAGACCTCCTTGCTAACCTTGCCCAGCTTTGGAAAGATTTGAAGGAACTCATACAATTGCTTATTAAATAACTTAAGGAATTCACAATGTATACTGGAATATAAATTAAAATAAACTTTAATTTATTTTAACTATAGGACAGCTTACAGCTGCAAGGGACCAAACAGGTTTGGTCCCTTGCAGACGAACATCAGAATTTCAGAACACAAAGACTTTATCTGGTTTCACCAATACAACCACTCGGGGCTTGCAGACCATGCTCTGGATACACGCCACAGAATACGTTGGAAGAAAGCCACAGTAATACACCGCAGCAAGTTTAAATTTGAAAGACTATTCTCAGCCCTAAAAAACATGCCAAACCTCAACAAATTTGGATGCATGAGACTGTCCCAAATTTGAGAGACGTACATCATGAGAACTTCAGCCCAACGGCCAAGAATACCTAATATAACCTGCTAGGGGGCACCATCAGGACTTTAGGAAAAACAGTAGTTTTCTCTCTTTGACCTCATTTGCTGTTTTAGTGCCTGCGTGCACGTGTCTTAGTCTTATGTTCCCATGAAGATGGCAACGTGACGTTGCCGAAATATAGGAAGTATATATATTAAAGTTTATTTTAATTTATATTCCAGTATATGTTGTGAATTCCTTAAGTTATTTAATAATCATGTGCAGCCAACGTATAAGCCTTTCTACAAGAAAGGCTTATACGTTGAATTCATACAATTGCTCTTTGATATTTCTAAGGCATTTGTTCAAGTCTGACATTGCAACCTTCTTACCAAGCTGTCATCTTTTGATCTCTCTCTCTCTTTATGATTGAATTGCCAGTTTCCACTCTGGTCTTTCATTCTATGTAATAATGGACAATTTCCTCTCATCAGATGTCTTGATCAATGCAGAATGCCTCAGTTCTGTACTCTCTCTCTTTTCCTTCCATACATCATTGGCCATCCTTTCCTAACTTCAAATCCTATTCTTAGTTTTACTGATGACAATGCTCTCTATTCCTCTTCTTCACTCAAGAAAACTTTTGGTATTTGAACAATTCAAGCTTCAAGATCTTTTGTATTTAATGTCTTAAATGCTGATCATCTTGCATTCTCAAATGGAGTGAAGACCATTTAGTGAATTTCAGTGCTATCAAAACACAGACCTGTCTTATTACCTAGAAAAAAGACATTACTTCTATGTTCCAGTTTTCATTCAATTTCAGTTTTCTCTTCTTGTGCTGACTAGCCTATCCTGGCATAAACACATTATGCCCATAGCCTGTTCAGCCTCCAAAAGGTTTGGTATTCTTTTTTCATTCTAAACATTATTTCTCTTCTGCTGAACTCCCAACACTTTATCAGCCCCAAATCTGCGAACCTTAGAATACTGCTCTCACATCTGAGGTTGCACACCAACATCTTCCTTCAAAATTCTTGATATTATCCAGTAGGGGCAGCCTATCTGATAGTTCACCACTCTCTCACATACTCTCTCCAGTCGTTTTCATAGACACACCCTGTTAATGTCTTCTCTTTAGGTATTTCCATGGACATTGCTCAACTGAACTGACCACCATAAATATAGGCAACATCTATATATTGTTCATCACTTACTATAAACTCTCCAATCCAGCTTCTCATCATCTTCCTTCATTCTACATACCTCTATGCTTTAGAACAGTCTTTCCCATAATGTTTCTCCCCAATGAACCCAACCGCAGCTCTTCAAGAAACACATCAATAGATACTTTTCTATAATCTCTTGTCCCACCCCTCCCTACCCCACAAACTGCATAGGTCTTGAGACTTCTTGTGTGTGAGATGGATGGGAAAAAAAAAAAAAAAATTGGCTTTTAAAGTATAATTTTGCCTAAAAAAGCAGTCAAATATGCAAACTAGCATTAAGTGGATGAGTAGGGATATAAAGCAAGAACTGCAAAAACAGAAAGCATTGTGGAGGGGATATAAAGAGAAAGGTAATCAGCATACTCATGAGGCAGTACAAAGTGCAAGCAAGAAGGATGACTAGTGTGGTAAAAAAGTCCAAATTTGATTATGAGAGAAAATTAGCTAACCAAGCCAAAGTAAATCCAAAAGAGTTTTTTCCATTTTGTAGCAGGTAAGTGGAAGAATGACTACAGAAGGATGACCTTAATTAATGGTGATAGAAGCAAAAAAACATTGAGTTGCTGAGTGAACATTTGTAAAAAAGGTGTGTCATTCAGGTAGAGATTTTACAGTTACTGGTGTGACAGTCTGATGTCAGAATTGAGGTAGATGAACAGGAGATGCTTACATATAGAAAAAAATCAATAGAGCAGTAGGACTGGAATGTATGTCAGCTTGTGTGCTACATGCAAGAGAATAGTCAGTGTCACTGATAAAATGTTCAATCTGTCTCAGCTCTTGCAAGTTCGAAGGGAGTGGAAAGAGGATAAGATAGTCCCATTACATGAGGGCAGCTCCAAGACAGAAGTAGCAGATTACAGTCCAGTTAATATCGCCAGAGTGGTAGTTAAAGTATTGGAAAAGTTGGTTAAAGTTAAAATCCAGCAGTGGGAGGATAGGAATACAATACTCTATAGTGAGTAGCATGAGTTTGTAAAAGGTAAGTCCTGCCTTAGTAATTTGCTAATATTGTATAGTAGTGATAGCAGAATTAGATAAGGGAAATGCTACACCATAACACTGCTGGACTTTGCACTTGACATGTTGGAGTAGAATCCAGGAGAATGAGGGTAACTAGTGGAGTATCTCAGGGTTTTGTACTAGGCCACTACTCTTTAATATGTGTATTAATGATATAAGAAATTATTTAAAGGAAGGGGGTATTCAATTGTTTGCTGATGATGCAAAACTGGAGAGGGCAATAATTGATAAAGGTGACGTAGTTATCCTGCAGGATTTTAAATAAATTGGCATTGTAAGCAAAGAATAATGATGGTTAATTTAATGTTGTAAAATGTATGGTTTGGGTTGAAAAAGTTACATGCTGTGTTGAAAAGGTTTCATTTGCACTTCAGGTTGAAAAGGTTACATGCTGTGTATCACACTGATGGTATTGGATTGCAGGAAATTGATGAGGCTAGGGACTTGGAAGTAAATGGTGGACAGAGTGGAAGTTCAGAGGCATATTGCAAAAGTTGGTAAAATAACTCAAAGGATCACTTAGATGTTGAAAAACATGCTAACAAGTCAAGATAAAGAGATTATTGTTCTTTATAAGACTATGATTAGGTTGCATCTTGACTACTATTCACAGATTTGGTTGCCTGGATTTCTTGGGGAGGGGGTGGGGAGATCAGGAGGTGGTGGTGGTGGAGAGGATTCTGAGACAAGCCACTAAGTTGGATATAAGCCTGCAGAATGATTAGAAAGCTTAGAAGCTTTGACCATATTAGATGCCTCACATATCACAGATTAATGGGGAAGAAAATTGTTGATAGGAAGCTAATTATAACGTTAACATAATTATGCTGTACTCTTGCTGTCTTATTTACTCCCTTGAGATATATCAAGAAATGATGATGCCATTTCTTTCTCCTCTGTGATAACATACTCTCGCCCTCAACTGTATGGACTCCACAACTTAACTTATTATGCACCACACTGGTCTCTTCACTTCTGACAGTATCATAACTACCATTTTACATTTTAGTGTCATTAATGTCATCATTGGGTCAAAATTCAAAAATATTCACAATATTCATCTTAATTTCTCCAGTTAATAATTTAAACCACATAAGCTTATTCTGTAAGCTTTATGCATTAGCATGCAGAATGTGATGGCATTCCAAGTACACTTTAACATTGACTTTCCCTTTACTGGTATTGCAAATAATCCCCATTATTATTTGAAATACCTTTCACCCATCTACCAAACTTGCTATAAATTTTCTTTTGTGTCATTCTTATATAAGTATATATATATATATATATGATCATCAGTTATATTTACTCGGTGAGTAGATATGTTCATGTTTTGACTGACTGAAACCGAGAAAACAGACAAGTTAATTTAATGAGGCACCCAACATGTTTCGTCAAAAATGACTTCTTCAGGTGTGGGAACACTGACTTCTCGACTATTTGTCAATTCATGAGAATATAACAAAGAACTGTACTTCAGTTTTGTAGATCTGACAGCCTCTATTTGGCCTAAATCCAGCTTGTTCTTTACCAAACTTCTCTTCCACAATTCTTCTCAACCCTTTCTCAAGTATATTGGCATAGATATTACCAGGAACACTCAGTAGAGAAATATCTCTGTAATTCTCACATTAAGTTTTATTTTCCTTTTTATATATGGGTACTATGAGAGCTCTACTCCAATCATCTGGAATTTGTCTCTCTGTCCTGGCATTCTGAACTACGCAGTGCCGCCACTGTAAGAATTTTATACCTCCATACTTGAGCATTTCTTGTTGAATATCATCTACTCCAGCTGCCTTTCCACGTTTCAGACTTGATGACTTTTTCTACTTCAAGTATGGATATGTATTCCTGATCAGTGTTTTTTTATCACTGTGCTGTCACTTTTTCATTTAGCAATTTTTTGAAGTAATTACTCCATACTTCAAGGTTATCTTTTTCTCCAGTTTTTATATCACCTTTATCATCTCTAATTCCTTTTACAGCACTCTTTCCTCCATTTCTGAACTTCTTCGACCACCTCCAGAATATCTTGCCACCTTTTTGATATTTATTTTCTATGTTCTTACCAAAGTCTTCCCATGACTTTTGTTTAGCTAGTTTTACACAGTGTTTAGCTTTCTTACATTTGTCTCTGTATTCTCTAAGAGCACAAGCTGACTTATTTGCCAGGAACTTTTGATATGCGTTCTTCTTTTCCTTCACTGCCTCCTTAACTTCCTGCGTCCACCAGGGAGTTCGGATGTTTCTATCCTTACAGACCTCACCACAAGCCTCTCTGGCTGAATCAATCAATGTTTTCTTCAGAGTTTGCCACTGAATCTCCAATGTTTGGTTCCTGCTCTCAAACTCTTTCATTTTTTCATGAATAATCTTTGTGTATTTTAGTCTACAGTTCACATCTGAGAGCTGCTTAACTTTTATTCTCTTTAAAACTTTCTTATATGTTATTCTTTTCAGTATGAAATTCAATTTTATCCAGCTCAGGACTAAATGGTGATCACTTCCAATTTCAAATCCTCTTTACACTCTAGTGTCCTGGACCAGAGAGAAAACATCATTGTCAATCAGTCCATGTCCTGAGCAGAAATCCAACTGGTCTTTGCCAGTATTAGTGGCTTTGCTCTTTTCTCCAAATTTTTCCAAAACATTTTTGTATGTCTGACAATCTTTTCCTACTCTGCTATTTAGATCCCGAACAAGGACCAACTTTTCCGTTTTCATTGTGTCAGTTGCTATCTCTAAAGCCACAAAAAATTCCTCCACTTCTACTTTAGTATAACCTTCTGTGGGATCATAGGCACAATTAAGTCTCATTGTCCAGTTCTTCATTCTGATATTTTCCCACATTACTCTACTTGAGACTGCCTGCTATTCAAGAATATTAGCCTCATATTTAGTGTTGAATACTATGGCTACTCCTTCTTTTCCTTGATTGTCATTGCCTGAGTATAACATTTCGTATTTATTGTTCAGAAAGATCTAACCAGTGTTTGTCTTTTTGTTTCAGTCACCCATATTATGTCGATCTGGTACATTATTTAAAAATTGGAATTAAAAATAAAGAAAAAAATTGTGTATGACTAGACTGAATTATAATATGTTAACATTGTGAGTTTAAGAGTCAAAGCTAGATAAATGGGAGGAGACTTCCACATGTGAGAATATAGAGAACTGACCTAATGTCCAATCCTCACCTTTTCATGTTGCACCACATTAATACATATCTACATAGATACCAGACAAACAAGAATGGGATGGCAATATGAGATATAGTTGTATTCTGTATAGGCTTAAACCAAAGATGAAATGTTACACTCTGCTTGGGTTTGTCCCAGTTAAACAAGGCTCTGCTACTTTGTTTGGGAAAGTAGGACAAACAGTGAAGTCAGTTACTGGACCAAACTCAATATCAGCAGAATTCACGATAGGCATCAACAAAAGAAGTAATAATGGGGGGGGGGGGATAGTCAAACTGGCAGAAGAATTAGAGAAGCCATGTTGACATTTGTTGTTATCAAAACAAGATGTAATACTTCTTGGATACCACTACACAATTTTATATTCGGTTAGTTATGATTAGGAGAAAGGAGTAGCAGCTATTATAGTATTAAACAATGAAATATGGATAATCTTGAGTGGCAAGCAATATCAAGTAGGGTGATGTAGGAAAACATTAATGGAGAATTGGAAAAGGAAACTTATTTATGCCTGTTGTTCCACAGAAGGTTCTACTAAGGAAAAGTGGAAGAATTTTTCAAGTCATTAAAGAAAAGTTAGTTGTCCTTGTTCAAGATCTAAACAGCAGATCAAGAAGTGAATACCAGACATACAGAAATGTTTGTGGAAAATTTGGAGAAAAGAACAAAGCCTTAAGGAATTTGTTATCATTCAGGCATTATGTGAACAACCTTATCTCAGGTGATATGATCACTTGGGCAGAAGGGGGAATGAAAGATTAGAAAAACTGGCATTTGATGGTAGGAAAAAGACTCAGACGAAGTCCAGAATTCTGGTTGATTGATGCAATTAAAGTGCTTTAGAAGACTAAAATATGAGATCTGACAATATTAATTTCTTGACATATAACAGACTAATGTGGATGATAATTGTCAACAGGAAGTTAGCAATAATGTAAAGTTTTTGTTTAATGCTAACATAGTATCCAATACATATCAGGAATTTGATGATGATGATGATGTCATCTTTGAAATTTTTGCAGAGACTGCTCTGTAATACAGCATATAAATACTACTATATAGCAAACTGTATATTATAGTGAAAACCTTTTTCTTAATCCCTCTGCTGCACCAACGCATATTGTAGCCATGAGTGAGTAAAATTCTAGTCACATAATTTGTAATTTAAACTTTCTGTTTTGGCAGACTGCTCCAAAAAGTAGTCTGTCAAAATGCATACTAATGATTTATAAGTTAGTGAAGGGACTGATTTTACTAGATTAATACAGAATCAAGAGAGGAAGAGAATAAACCCAGTGTTTAGCTATTTTAATTTATGAACTATTATTATTCCATAAAGATTTATGGAATCTTTATGGAATTTCCTTCATAAATTCCCTTTAAGTAACTTAACACTGGTGTAGAAAATGGCGAAGTGATCTTGAGCAAACTCAATGGTTATCTGATTAAATGGATGGTTCTATCATTTGATATAGATGTCGCTACTATATAAACTCATGATGTCATCTTTGAACTTTTTGCAGAGACTGCTCTGTAATACAGCATATAAATACTACTATATAGCAAAAACCTTTTTCTTAATCCCTCTGCTGCACCAACACATACTATAGCCATGAGTGAGTAAAATTCTAGTCACATAATTTGTAATTTAAACTTTCTGTTTTGGCAGACTGCTCCAAAAAGTAGTCTGTCAAAATGCATACTAATAATTTATAAGTTAGTGAAGAGACTGATTTTACTAGATTACTACAGAATCAAGAGAAAGAGAGAGGAAGAGCAAGAGGCCATCTCTGGAAGTTGTGTAAAGATGTAGTACAGAAGGGTGTGTGTAGATATTTTACATGGAAAGTGGTGGATGAGTGGAACTCATTATCAGAACATGCTGTTGAATGCTGGGAGTGTAAATGATGTTTCAAGGTTCAATATGATAAGCATGTTGCTAGGTAAGTGGACCTCCCATGATGAGTCTATGGAACTGACCATTATCTCTTTCAGCAAGACAATGCTCTATGTCATAAGGCTGCTGCTGTAACTGTGTGGTTTGTGGACATGAACATCACCAAACTTGATGCCTCCACAGAGCCCTAATCTCAATCCTGTTGAACATATGTGGGATGAACCGGAGCATGTGGGTGAGGTCAAGAGACATCTGTCCCACAACGGTCCAGTGCCTACAGGAAGAAAGGTCCAAAATTCCCATTGATTGTTATCATATACTTCTGGAAAGTATGCCCTGTAGGATTGCTGCAGTCATCACAGTGAAAGGAGGTCCTATATCATATTAAAGTGGGCACCATAGCTGTTTGTTCCTCCCACTGTGGTCTTTATTGACTTCTTTCCAAGCTTATAATCCATGATAGGAAGAAGAAGAAGATGATGATGATAATAGTTGATTTGTAATTAAATTGAACAGCTGAATCCCTAATTGTCATAAAATTATAAAATGTATTGCTGGATTTCTTTAATTAAAAGTTCTTTGGATACAACAGAAACTTTTCAAACAATTATTTGGCTAACAACTACCAATTGTTTATATGGAGTTGCACCACTGTCCACATTATTAATTTCTGTTCAATCAACGCTTTACTGTAATTGATAATTTCATGCATTGGAATATATGTTTTCTGTTTCCTTAATTGTTATGCATTTGTGTTTTTTCTTTTGAATAACAATATTTTTATGTTGTTGTTATTTTTTTTTTTTTAAATTTTAAATGGAATAGGCTTTTATGCCACAAAAAAGATATACAAGTGATGATGAAGTTACTGAAGATATACTTATGGAATGTATTAAAAGAGTGGAAGTTGAAAATTCTATTGTGGTGTTTCAAAGTCTTTTAAAGAAAGGTAATATAAATATAGATTAAAACTTTTCTGTGTTTTGCATTGTGCAGTCTGAATTTATATTATTACTATTACAGCATATCACCTTTGGAGTCCTGGATTCATTGCACAAGACCATTTCACACGATGTGGTCATTCTACCTTGTACTAATCTCACACATAAGATTACTATACCTCACCAATGTATTTCTGTCTGCTAATTGTGGGTATTCTCCATCCACTTTGCCTGGTATATAGGAGGAAAAACCAGATTATTTGGTGACAGAAATAAAACCTGTTACCTTCATATGAGGCTGGCTTACTCACCTTCATTTGGAAAGCCCTTATAAAGGTTCTTCCTATCCTAGGTAAAATTCACTCTCAACTCTTTCTAACCAAAGGGCATCTTTATGACTGACAGCTACAGAGGGCCAGTCTTATATTTGATATTTTAATTGTTTGATTCATCATAATTGCTGATGTAGCAGTAGTCCTAAACAATTTTGGCATTGTTATTGAACATTTCTACTAGTAAAAAGGCTCATTTCTTTTCAGGGAATGAAGGTGATATATAATTAAGGATGTTTAAATGCCATAAAAAAGTCGAGGAAATATGCATTTAAAATACAAAATAGCTTTCTGTTTGGAAATAGTAGATTTCCAAACAGAAAACTTGTTTGTTTCTGTTTAAAATTAATTTTAAAACAGAATTTTAAACAAAACTTAAAAACCTTAAACTTAATTTTAAACATAATTAAAATTAATTCTGTTTTAAATGAAAGACTAATTATCCCCTCCCTCAACTCTTCATTCCAAAAAAAAAAAGAAAAAAGCAAGTCCGTTTGCTACCTTGGACTCTCCTATCATCCCAACATTTTTAATCTACTTAGTTTCTCTTCTCGCCAGTAGTTGGGTAGGTAGGTACCTTAGGCCTAAATACTCAGTAAAATATCCAAACTTGAGGGCACATATTATTATTATTATTACTATTACTACTACGTGACACCTCCAAGGAGGCCAAGGACTCATTGAGTGAGAGCACCACTTCTTCAACTCTGTCTCTACCACAATTACCAACCATACATAACCGCCACTACCATCATCATCTATGCTACTACTAGTATTTTTTTTTTTGTCTGTAAATTGCTTGTGTTTTCAAGGCCGATTTGTCTGTATGTAGGGTGAAAAACCCGAGTTTCCAGGAGAAAAAAACCCTGCTACCTCCGTATGAAATCGGCTAATTCACCTTTGACTGGGGGAAAAAAAAAAACATATACCGATTCCTCTCAGGATGACAAGAATCGAACGCGGGTCTTTTCCAATTGAAGGGCACAATGTACCATTGTTCTTCAAATTACGCTACAGAAGTGCTTATAATATCAGGACATCAATTAAAAAAAAACAAAATAGTGATTTAGGACAAAGTCTCCTTTTACATATAAATATTAGATTGACGAGTCTCATGTTATTAAATGTCCTAAAATTTATGTGAGCGAGAGACGTGTCCACTGGCTGACAAAAGTCTAAATAACTCCAGGTATGAGAATGATCAGCAGCAGCTTTTGTTTTTTTATGTGGGGGTAGAAGTTATTAGCTTTCCCCAGTTTGAAACCTAATATTAATTCTAGTAGGTTTCAAAGAGGATTAAAACCATGTTTGCATTTTAATGAGAATTTTTTTTGCTATGATGTTTATCGTTATCTATGTTTTTATCTATCTATGATTTTATCGTTATGCCGCAAGCAAAAGAAAGAATGAATGTGGAAGAATAACTTTATTGAATGCAGATGGTACACGAGTGTCAGAAGCTAAGGAGATCGTTCCGTTAATGAGTGCTCACTTTGCTAAGATATATCAACCAGGTGTATGTAGTATGGTGCACAGTGCTACTGCTACGTTGGATGAAGAGTTAGAGGTTCATGAAAATGAGGTTGAAGAGCTTTTGCGTAACCTGGATAAGAATTTGTCAATAGGGACAGATGGAATATCTCCCCATTTGTTAAAGGTGGAATATCTGCCCATTTGTTACCTTGTTGACATTTGTTTCAGGCGACGAAATTCGCAGAGTACTGCTACTGCATTGCAATAGTTTAGGTAGGACAGCTTCATGAGCGTTCAGCTGAATTGGCTAGGCCTTTCACATTTGTATAACTTCAGTCTCAGCTCAGGAATGATACCACAGGAATGGAAGGAATGTAATATAGTTCCATTGCACAAGGGTGGTGCACAAACTGATGCATCAAACTACCAACCTATTAGTATTTCTGGTGTGGTAGTGAAGATTTTAGAGAAGTTAGTAAGACCTCGCATACAGAAATGGGTAGACAATCATTCTATACTCTGCAAGGAACAGCATGGGTTTACTAAAGGAAGGTCATGTTTTAGCAATTTGCTCATATTTTATAACAATGTTACGGCCGAGTTGGATAAAGGAAATGGATACACTATGAGATTTTTCTAAGGTTTGATAGGCACTACACGATAGGCTGTTGTGTACACTGGAGAATATGGGATTGGAACATAATCTATTGATTTGGATACAGACAGTTAACAAAAAGTAGTATACAGTGGGTGTGAATCTGCCAGATTTAAGGTAACCAGTGGTGTACCTCAGGGTTCAGTCCTTGGGCCATTATTGTTCAATCTATACATTAATGACTTCCAGCAGGGTCTATCATCAGATTTGCAATTGTTTGCTGATGATGCAAAGATAGGCAGGGCAATCAGGGATGCTACTGATATTCAGCAATTACAAAATGATTTGAATAGACTGGAAATCTGGGCAAACGAAAATGGCTGTGAGTTTAATGTTAGTAAGTGTAAAGTTATGCACTTTGGCATGGTTAGAGATCCAGCAGCATATTATATTAGCACGGTTATGCTACAAGAAACTGAAGAGGCAAGGGATATTGGTGGATAAGAATTTAAAGTTCAAAGGTCACATAGCAAAAGTTGCAAGTACAATTCAGAGGATAATTTCTATGCTGAAGCAAACCTTTACATGTAAGGATAAGGAAGAAATTTTGCTTCTTTCTAAGGCTTTGATAAGACCACACTTGGATTACTGTGCTCAGATTTGGTCTCCTGGGTTCCAAGGGGATAAAGAAGCTGTGGAAAGGGTGCAAAGAAGAGTTACAAAGATTATATCTGGATTATGGGATTTAGATTATGAGAAACAGATTGCGAGTATGTGGATTACAGACTCTGGTTAACAGGATAAAGACGGGTGATATGATAGAGGTCTATAAACTTTTGAATGGGTGTTATAGCATTTCAAATGATGAAATTTTTCATTATATGGAAGGCAGAGAGAGAATACTGGGGCATCTATGGAAGTTAAGGTTGTTCTCAGTCAAGAAAGGGGTAAGAGCTAGGTTTTTCTCTCAGAGAACAGCGGGTGAGTGGAATAATTTGCCCTAAGGGGTAGTGAGTGCATCTAGTGTAAATGAATTTAAGGGAAGGTATGATAGCTGGGTTTGGTAATTTACAGCCTCCCTCAATGAGTCCTTGACTCTCCTCAGATAATAATAATGTTTTTACCTTGGTAGTTGATAGTATCTCTATAGAGCAACATCACCATAACCAATCCTAAATGGATAAATTAATCATTAAAAATTGGGTTTTAGTTTCAAGTTCACATCAACACTGCCAGAATTAAATTTACTCTTAATAATTTAAACAGTTGGAAGCCTTTTTCTTGATTCTTTATGATTTATTCATTGAAGATCTTAGGATCTTCAATGAATATATTCACCTTTTTTTTAGTGTTAAAGCACAAAGTAACATGTACTGCTGCCACTGTTATTTTTACTGTCAGCAGTACATACTAAGATATCATAGATATCCTAGTATGTACTGTATAAAAATATCAAGATACTTTATACTTAATTATTTTAGCATGCTTCCACAATAGAATTAATTGTATACTTTAGTAATGAAAGAGCTAGAAGATAAACAAATTGAATTATTTTATTTTATTTTTTTTATACAGGACTGTTATTCTCTCCAACAGCTCAGCATAGTCAAACCCTTGATTCCCAGAACTAAAAACAACAGAAGAAATTCTGCACCTCACTAAAATTAATCTACAGACATAATATTGTACAAGTTCTGATCTGTATGGGTAATCAGAATTGCTATCCTTCTTCCTCAGAAAGGACATTTTGACACAAAATCTTTATTTTTTTGGCACATTATAAACAAAAAAGGACCAAGAATGGATAGCCAATACTTTCATACTACCTTTAAATCAATTTTAAAGAACTTTCCTACATTCCACTTTTAATCTACTTCAGATTCTCTGAGCTTGTAATATTTTGCACTTTGGACAGATGAGCAAAAAACTGCTGAGATTTGTTTTCAGGAGAAAAGAAAATATGTAGAATATGAAAAATCCAGGTCTATAGGTAGAATTGGTGGAAAAAAACCAATTTATCATGGGATAAAGTCAAAGCTTGTGTCAAAACTGCATTTTTGCAGTTTATCCTCTAAGAGGATAAACTTGTTAAGAGTGAAATGGATAAGTAAACTCATCAAAGAAGAACTTTATAAAAATAAAATCGTAAAGAGAATTTTGTGCAAGTATGATGAAAAGATGCATATTCATTATAAATTTAGCACAAGCCAGATGAGTGATACAATATGGTAAAGAGTACAAAATCAAATGAAAATAAAAATTAGCTGAGCAGGTCAAAGAAAATCCAGTTATTCACAACATTGTAAGTAAAAGAATAACTTTGTTGAATGCAGTTGGTAGAAAATGATGGCAGTAGAAGAAAAAGTTAAATTTTTGAATGATCATTTCATCAGAGTATGTCATCTGAGAAAAAGAATATAACCGATGATGTGGATATACCAGATGTAACACAGATGCAGATGTGCATGTTAACAGCAGATGCAAAATGTATTGTAAAAATCTTAATGAAGATTCAGTGATGGGATATTGGCACATGTGTTAAAGGCATTTGGGAGAATTGCATCTGATTTGATTTTAATTAGCGTCACAGTATTGGCAGGTTCTCAGGAAGGTGATGTTGCTTTCACCCCAAAGATTCATAAGCCCAATACCCCCTGTCATATAGTTGATAGCATATCCAGTTCATTCTACAAACTTTTTAAAAATTCTACTCCTTTCAGAAATTTAATTTAAAAAGTCTTAACCTAAAAAAATTCTGACATCCTGTTCACCTTTGATATTACATTTTCTAAGAAAACGGAACTCGCGAGATTCCTTCTAAATAATGACTATATGATGGCAGTAATGATCAGGAAAAGAACAAATATCTATAGTATTTAACAAAAAACACAAAGATTATCTTCTTGAATGGCAGGCAATTTCAAGTAGACTGATGTAGACAAATATCAAATGGAGAATTGGACATTGAGACTGATTTGTGCATATGTTAGATTTTTGGAGAGTGGGTATGCTAGTCAGTCATGTGGCCATCTAGGCTGGCTGAATGGACATTGAGCCAAGGAACATTCGAGGAAGTTATGTAGAAGATAGGAGTAGAAATGACTGTGGGTAAAATATCCTTACAGATGGAGTAAGCGGTTGGGTAATCATTACAAATTACATACTAGAGCCATTTAGCATTCACTTTTTTTATGTATTTTATCGTCATGTTTCATTCTTACTTTTCTACTTAGCATTTAGAATGCTAACTAGGATAAGTTAAGGACTGAATGAGATTTCACTTCATGTTGGGAATGTGCTGAAGAACTGATGGACTGACCTGGCTGTTTGAAAGTCTTGCAACTGAAAGATCAAGAGCCCTAAGGAATGGAAGGAGGAGGATAAGATAGTGCCATTGCATAAGGATGGTAGTAAGATGGAAGCATCAAACTTTAGAACAGTTTGTATTCTGTGATTGTTAATATTGTGGATAAATTTGTAAGAGCTCATATATAGAATTAGGCAGATGATGGTAATAGTATTTATGCATGTCGGCTTGGATTTGTTAAAAGGCATTCTTGCTTCAGTTATATGATTAGCTTTTTTTATTAAAAGAACAAAAATGGTTAGAATAAAAAGCCAAAAGGCTAGTTTTCTGGCAATTGAATAGATATTAAATGGATAAGAATCCTATATTTTTAGAGACCTCAAAAAGGGTTGAAACCGGTCTGGGTAGTGACCTCCCCTCATAATGTAATGACAGTATTACATCTCCTAGGAGCTGTGTCTTACATTATGAGAGAATATCAAGAATAGTGAGGGAGCTTGCTCCACCTTTGCTTCGAATTGCCTTCGCCGATAGTTTTTCGGCATTGAAACTCATAGATCGTAGTTATCGATCTTGAGTTTCACTTACTGGCTATATAAAAATATAGGATTCTTATCCATTTAACAAAAATGGTTGTTGAGGGAATGTATATACTGTAATTTTTCTGGATTTTGAAACAATATTTTACAATCTACCACATGCTAATGTGGTAGATTTTACAATCTACCACAATCTACCAGAGAGAAAGATGGACGATTACAAATGGAATTCCACAAGGTTCAGTACTGGATCATTACTGTTTGCCATTTTATCAACAACACCATCACTGAATTGCCACAAGATATTCAGATTTTAAATTATATATTTAGTTTAATCTTTTATCCAAGTGTAAGCAAACAAAGTTTATGCCTGAAGTATCTTCAGGACTAGGGCAACTCATAGCAAAGGTGAACAAAGTTTCACATCACTTGCCTTAGTATCCCATAATGCAAATTTCTTTAATCCAGAGTAATTTAATAATAAGGTGTGACACCTTTTGGCAACTCACATAGGTAAACATGACTTCTGCATTGCTTCAACCTTTGATATCACCTCTGGATCTGGCTCCCACTGAAGAGACCCCAATAAAAGTCAAAACTGGTCTGGGTAGTGACCCTTCCCATAATGCATAGCATTATACATGTCCGCAAGGAGATGTGCTTTGCATTATGGGATACTAAGGCAAGCAAGTGATATGAAGCTTTGTTCACCTTTGCTACGAGTTGCCCTAGTCCTGAAGATACGTTCAGGCACAAACTTTGTTTGCTTGCACTTGGATAAAGGATTAAACTAAATATATAATTTATAGTCTAACCAAGTGGGGGAAAAAACTTCCAATATTCAGATTTGCAGGTTATGTGAATCAGCAGAGGATTATTAATAAGTGTCAATGTCATGTGGTGGTCCTGTTCTACAAGAACCTGATCAAACCATGTCCAGGTTATCATGTTCATATGATCTGGTCATCAGAATTTGAAATGTGGGATGCAAAAATTTAGAGGAGAATACAAATGCAGGTTAATAAAACTGAGATTTTTCAGATTGTAGTGAGAAAGTGAATTAGGAAAAGGATAAGCCCTAAATGTTATTAGAGGGAGTGATGAGTGTGAGAGTGATAAGTAATTTCATAGAGAGCAGTAGTTGCAAGGATTGCATTGCCTGAGAGAGTGATAAATGAGTTTTAAGAAGTGGTATGATAGACTTCACAGGGTCGCAGGTAATTCAGACTACCTGCAACGAGTCTCATAATTCTATGGAACTTCTGCATAATAATAATAATGTCATCTGCATAGAGCAAAGAACTAAGCTTAACATCTATTTGGATATCAGGTTTAATATCACTTTCCTTAATGTGGACCACACAAATTATAACAATGAAAATAGTATACAAGCCTACTTTACTAATGGCTGATTTGCAACTTAAATATGAACTATGCACCATTCTGTATAAGCTTTTATTTGGAATATATACATATATAATGTTTTTAACACTACACTGGTATCCAAAACCTATGGACGAACTACATTTTTACCTATATATGAAAAGATTTTCATTATTTCATGATTGCCTCCATAGCGCAATTGGAAGAACGACGATACGTTGTGCCCTTCAATTGGAAAAGACCTAAGTTCGATTCCCATCATTATGGGAGGAATCTTTATATGGACTTTTTCAATCGAAGGTGAGTTAGCCGATGTCATACGGAGGTAGCAGTGTTTTTTTAGTTGGTGTAGTGGTGAAGACGGAGAGTTGTACAATAGGTGTCCTCCCACGATGAGTCCTCGGACTCTTTGGAGGTGTCACGAATAATAATAATAATAATTACAGCCAAATGTGGACATTTATTGCCATCATACTAATAAATTATATTACACAAAATATGTGTTATAAATTTCATACAAATTAAATTGCAAATCTTTTTCACAAAAGTTACAAATTTCCCAAGGATGTAATTAAGGAATTAATGTACATTGCTTACAGAAAACTATACAGAGAGACATTTCTGTATGGAATATGTCCAACCAGAACTGTGCTGCAACTCTCACAACATTGTACCATGCTCAGTACCAAGAAATTCAAGAGGCAAACTGTCCCACTCCTCCAACAGAGCAAGGATAAGGCTTTGTTTTCAGGAGGAGAATTTCGAGCAGCAATGTGTCTCCCTAATGCATCAAACATGTTCTATGGGATTAATGTCCTTGGTCTCCAGAAGTATCTCCATTGCTTATGTATAATGCTCTGTTGCATTGTTATCCATAAAAATGAATTCTTCATGTACAGCACCATGGAACAGTTGAATATGAGGTTGAAGAACTTATTTGTAATATTGTTAACCAGTTATAGTCCCTTTATCCAGCACTTGTAGTTCGGTGCATCCATTAAGCATAATGCCTCTCCCACACCATGACCCCAGCACCACCATATCTATACCTTTCAAGAACATTCTCACAGCAGTACCACTTTCATGCCAACTCAAGTGTCATCTAGAATCAGAGGAAAAATTAAAATTATTCTCATCTGTAATGAGTGCATTAGCCCATTGGTGTCTTGTCCAATTTTTATGGATACAACATCACTGAAAACATGCCCTTTGATGAGCTGTGGATAAAGGGATGGAGACTACAGGCTTTTGGGCATATATAGGTCTATTTGTTGCAGATGTCTTGCCCCAGTTTTTCAAGATATTTGTGTACCTGTGCTTGAATGGAATCAACTTGCAAGCTAACCTATGCACTCTGTTATAACCAAAAATCTGTCTTCATGCTCCGTGGTAGAGCAAGGGTGACCTGTTAGCAAACATCTGGAATGCTTTCTACTGGTTTGAAGCATGCATAAACCTGGATACAATGCTATATGAGATTACAAACTCTCTCTGGCAATATCAGTAATTCTGCAGCCTTCTTCAAACTTTCCAATAATTCTTCCTTACATGAAATCATCTAGTAATGTATTTGAGAGATTACATGACATCCAAGTTTGCAACTTTATTCCTTCATGAAAAGAGCTTCCTTCAAACACAGCTTGCTCAGTGTAGCCTTTTGTCTTTTATCCTGTCGAGTGCTGCCATGTGTGACTCCTTTGCATGTGATTTGAAAATTTGAATGTGTACCCATTTTCTACCCAAAATCATCAGTTATACAAATTTACACCAGCTGATTCATCTGAATTTGTGGTTGTAATATTTAGAAATGGTGTTTGTCTTTAGTTTTGGACACTGGTGTTTTTCCCTTCTGGTACTTTATGATTTTTTTTTCTATAGAATTAAAGTTGAAATAGAAATCTGTATTATATTTCTACTATTTGTTGATTTGTTGTTGCAAAGATGCAGCAGAAATATGGCATTGGCAATCCTATTTCATTTAAATCCAGCTTGTTTCTGCACCAGTTTTACATTCAACAATTTTTCTTAGCCTTGTCTCATGTAACCTCTATAAATCTTTTCTAGAACTCTTAATAAGAAAATTTATATATGATTCTCATATTTATTTTCATTTCTCTGTTATAAATTGATTTGATGGGAGCTCTACTCCAGTCATCATGAATTCAGCCTTCTGATCAGTTAAAGCATTCAAAGTTATATCATGGAGGTACTATAAACTTTTATACTGCCATATTTAAGTCATATTCTGATCAAATATCATCTTCTACTGCCTTTCCACATTTCATGATTCAGATGACTTCTATCACAAGTATTAAAATGCACTCTTTATTGCATTCCTTCTGGACCTCATTTAATTTTTTTTTTAATAATTACTCCAGATATTCATCCCACATTCATGATATTTATCATCATCATCAAATTCCTGACATGTACCCTCAAGGGATGTACAGGATATGATAGTACTACATGAAAAATTTACATCATTACTAACTTCCTATCTACAATTTTCCTCCAAATCAGTCTGTTACTTGTCAAGACTCCAACGTTATTAGATCTTATATTTCTATTGTCTAAGGCACTTTGTACCGTATCAATCCACCTATATCTTGGTCTTCCTCTGGGTCGTTTTCCTGCCAACCTGGCAGAGAACACTTGTTTTGCTAATCTTTCCTCTCCCATTCTATTTAAGTGACCATACCACCTGAGATTAGCTCTGCTAATGCATTCCTGGATGCTGACAATGTCAAGTTCTTTCCTAATATCCTCATTTTTAATATGATATTGCCATTGATGCCATCTGTTCAGGTCAATAATCTTTCTCATGACTCTCATATCTGTGGTCTCTAGTCTTTGGTCAAGTGTTTTACTTCTATCCTTTTTAAAATTTTTCTGTATTCTTTTCACACACTTCCAGAAAGATTAAGAATTACACTACAATCTGCAGATCTGATTTTCAGTTTTTGACATGGTTTCCTTGTTTTAAAACATTCCCTTGGCTGATACAACATGATTTCTCAGGACTTTCTTCTGATATAAGGAAGATTTCTGACTTGGTCATGTATTCTGATCTTTCATGGTTACACTGTGATCAGCATTCATTATTAAAAAATTATGGAAACAATTTCCATGTTATAGTAAAACTTCAATTTAGCATTCCATGTGGATTGTAATGTAGCTTGTTTCTTTGTATATATGTGTATACTTCAGATGATGACCTTAATATGAAGGTCGTAATGTTGAGTGATTATTTTGGTTTATGAAGTTTTACTATAACATGGTAGTTGTTTCCATAATTTTTTAATAATGAATGCATGCTGATTATTTCACTTAGAAGTATAAGCATACTGAAGGCATGCTTATGGGGAAATCCTCCTGTTTTCTCCCTTAGCCATCTGTTATGCAGAGCAGTTTTTAAAACTGTAGGACACAACCCATTATTGGGTTGTGAAATCAGTTTAGTAGGTTGTGACCAGCATTTTTTTATTATTTATGAAACAGAATAGAAAATAAGAGTGTATCTTACAGATTTTGTAGCTTTAACATGTTCACCTTAGGCAGTGTCACATCCTACATTTTGCTTCAAGCCAGAACTTGCTTGATGGTATAAGTGTTCCTTCTGCATCAAGTGGGCATACCTTTACAAAGTTTTAAATGTATATAACATGTTAGTTTGAATGTTTTTGATTAAACTTCATTAGTAAAATTGGTATTGGTGAATGGTCTTAATGATACAGAAAATCTCAAATACAATTTTGAAATAGTTTTTCATTATGCAATGTTGTTTTCAGTCCAGCTGTCTCCATTTAGTACTAATTGCCTCTACATATAGTACATAGGCTCTAATTGTCTTTATACTGTATTGAATGATACAATAAACCTACTTATTTTGCTTGCATTTGCAGTATGCTTTCTGTTGGGGAGGGGATGTTTACCACTATACAGGGACATTTTCATTCCAATCTTTGGAAAGAATAGGCATAGGGAGAAAAAATCAATTTATTCCTGTGAATAAAAATAAATCTTTCTATGTTTTAGGGCAAGCACACTCATCATATTAAATAAAATATTTCCTAATTTCTGTTTTTTGCATGTGTTTTTTATTTCTTTCTGAGGGGAGTAAGCAGATCTTACAGGTAATGCAATACCAGGACATCTCATGGCAAAGGTGTAGCAAGCTCAAAGCCCTTTGCCATCTTCTAAATGGGATCCATATCAGATGTTAAGTTTGTTAAGTTGATAAGAACAGATAGTGTATAGTCACAATATAAAATGTATTTTTATTGTGGGTCGTGGTCAGAAAATTTTGAAAAATACTGATTTTGAGTATCTTGAAGACGTTGTTTTCTTATCCTAAAAGGAACAACTGCTTCTTTTAGGGTCTACTATGTTGGTTTTTTGGACATCTAGACCCCAGGGTCGGCAACCTTTTTGGAGTAAAGAGCCATGTTTAAAATTATATCTGTTAAAAAAATTAGGGAGCCGCACGTTTTTTTTTTTACAGTAACACGTTATCATACTTGTAAAACACAACACAGGGATGACATGTCACATGAAATTATATGATATTTTAAAATATTAAATAATAAAACAAAGATTTCCTTCTCCTTACAAAAGCATATGTATAAAATCCAATAGCATACTCATTTTTTAAATTTAAAATATCTTCTTAGTGCAACTTTTGCGGTTGAACTTCCTCGGATAGTTTCTCAGTATGCAGCGAATACGCCGTAATTTTCATTTTCAAACATGATGAAAGACTCACGTTGTTTAGTTGGTTTCTCGACTTACTTTTAATAAAATTCATAGTAGAAAATATTTGCTCACACAAATATGTCGATCCGAAAATCAATAGAAGTCCAAATGCGTATGTTTTTAACTGAATGTAAGCGTCTGGTAAACAATTCCACATGCCAAATACAGTCTGATCTTGCTTTTTAAGATCTTCTATTTCAGACCATTTGTGTTGTATTGCAAGGGTAGATTTTTGTCTTTCACAACTCCGCCAGGTCAGTTTTAAGATTTCTAAATTTTGAATTCCACAAATCCTTGGTTTTCAGGTCCTCTAACTCAAGTTGAAATGCAGCCTCATCAATTCCAGCAAAAGGTAGAAAATTTAATTTGGTAGGATTAATTTCAAGTGGTCACAATAAAAATGACATAGTTGCCTTGTTCTTTCTAAACTCCTTAAATCTCCCATTAAATTCAGATCACATATTTACCGCAATTTCTTCGAAAAAGGTTAAATTTATGGAATTATCAGCTCTTGTTGATATTTCTTCAACGTAGGAAAATGTAATAATGTGCCTTTCTCTAAGACTGTCGCAAACAAATATAATTTTTGTTCAAACCAAATCACTTCTTCTAAAAAAAAACTACTATATTTCCCTTTCCCTGTAGTTTCTTATTTAGTGCGTTTAAATGGGAAGTCATATCCACCATAAAGTAGAATTTTTGTAACCGATGAGTATCTTCTAACTGTGCATATTCAAGGTCCTTTTGTTTTAGAAACAACTTAACCTCTCCAAGGCAGGTGGCAAATCGCATCAACACTGCACCTCTGAAAAAGCTATCTTATTCTGTTATGCAAAAGAATATCGGAATATTCGCAATTGATTTCTTTAAGAAGTTCACAAAATTTCTGTTGAAGTAGCGGTATTGCCATTATTTTGTTAACAATTTCTACAACCAAATCCATCACTACTGTTATCTCTTTTGGAAAAGTTTGTGCACAGAGTATCTCTTGATGGATTATGCAGTGAAAGGAAAACACATCATGCAAAATTTGTTTTTTTAAATAAAGAAACAAAACCTTTTTTTTGTACCTTTCATGCTCGGTGCCCCATCGGTCGCAATAGATATTATTTTGTTAATATTAATACCCTTGCTTTTCAAGCAAGTGGTAACAGCAGATTCAGTGTCTTCTCCACGAGTTTGTTCTATAAGTGGCAGTATATTGATAAATTCTTCCTGAGGTCCTTGAGCGTTTGTGTATTTACAAATAAGTACAATCTGTGCAATGTCATCAACATCACATGATTCGTCACAGGCAATGGAGAATCCTGGTGTTGAATTTAGATCTGTAACCTGCTGATTTTTTGGGGTGCTTAAGGGTCAAAGCTGTATAACTGAGAGGAGACCTCCACATAGCCTTTAAAGGAATGCGAAGAACCGACCAGGGCTTCTGACCTAATGTCCAATCCTCACCTTCTCATGGTGCACCCTGTTGGGTATCTACTTTGATACTGAATGAACGAGGATGGACTGGCAATTTGGGATTTAGCCGACCAAATTGTATTCTTATTGGTTAAACCAAAATAAAAAATGATGGTACAACATGACAAAATTTCATGCCGGCTGGGGCGTCGCCCAGTTAAACAAGGCCCCCGTTCTTTTTGCCAGGGAACCAGGGCAAACAGCGAAAATTCAGCTACTGGAACAAATCTGAAAGCAAACCCCAACTCAATTTCACCAGAGTTAAAGATCGGTACTATCAACGTAAGAAGCCTGAATGGCAAAGAAATGGAGCTAGCACAGGAATTAGATAAGTACCAGATCGATATAATAGGGGTGACTGAAACAAAAAAGACCAAAACTGGTGAGATCTTTCTGAGCAATAAATACAAAATGTTATATTCAGGCAATGACAATCAAGGAAAAGAAGGAGTAGCCATAGTATTCAACACAAAATACGAGGCTAATCTTCTTGAATGGCAGTCAGGTCTCAAGTAGAGTAATGTGGGCAAATATGAGAATGGGGAACTGGACAATGAGACTTATTTGTGCCTATGGTCCCACAGAAGGTTCTACTAAGATAGAAGTGGAGGAATTTTTTGAGGCTTTAGAAAAAGCAACTGACACAATGAAAAATGAAAAGTTAGGATGGGGATCTAAATAGCAGAGTAGGAAATGATTGTGAGACATACAAAAATATTTTGGGAAAATTTGGAGAAAAGAGCAAAGCTAATAATAATGGCAAATATCTGTTGGATTTCTGCTCAGGACATGGACTGGTTATTACTAACACCATGTTCCAACATAAAAATGTGCACAAATTCACATGGAGAGAAGAGGCTAGGAATAAGAAAAGTCTCATTGACAATGTTATTGTTGATAGTGATGTTTTCTCCCTGGTGCAGGACACCAGAGTGTACAGAGGATTTGAAATTGGAAGTGACCACTATTTAGTCTTGAGCAGGATAAAATTGAATTTCATATTGAAAAGAATAACATGTAAGAAAGTTTTAAAGCGAATAAAAGTTGAGCAGCTCTCAGATGTGAACTGTAGACTAAAATACAGAAAGATTATTGAAAATAAAATAAAAGAGTTTCAGAACAGGAATCAAACCTTGGAGATTCAGTGGCAAACTCTGAAGAAAACATTCATTGATTCTGCCAGAGAGGCATGTGGTGAGGTTGTGTGCAAGGATAAAAAAATCAGAACTCACTGGTGTACACAGGAAGTTAAAGAGGCAGTGAAGGAAAAGAAGAAAGCATATCAAAAGTTCCTGGCAAATAAGTCAGCTTTTACTCTTACAGAATACAGAGACAAATGTAAGAAAGCTAAACAAAAGTCATGGGAGTACTTTGGCAAGAATATAGAAAATAAATATCAAGTAGGTGGCAAAATATTCTGGAGGTTGTTGAAGAAGCTCAGGAATGGAGGAAAGAGTGCTGTAAAAGGAGTTTGAGATGATTAAAGGTGACATGAAAACAGAAGAAAAAGATATCCTTGAAGTATGGAGTAATTACTTTGAAAAACTGCTAAATGAAACAAGCAGTGATGACAGCATAGTGATAAAAAACACTGACCATGCATGCAGTCAGGAATACATATCCATACCTGAAGTAGAAAAAGCCATCAATGGCTTGAAATGTGGAAAGGCAGCAGGAGTAGATGATATTCGACCAGAAATGCTGAAGTATGGTGGTATAAAAGTCTTACAGTGGCTACACTGCATAGTTCAGAAAGCCTGGACAGAGGGACGAATTCCCGATGATTGGAGTAGAGCTCTCATAGTACCCATATATAAAAAGGGAAATAAAACTGAATGTGAGAATTACAGAGGTATTTCCCTACTGAGTGTTCCTGGCAAGATCTATGCAAGTATACTTGAGAAACGGTTGAGAAGAATTGTGGAAGAAAAGCTTGGTGAAGAACAAGCTGGATTCAGGCCAAATAGAGGCTGTCAGGATCAGATCTTCACTTTACGACAAATAGTCGAGAAAGCATGGGAATATAACAAAGATCTGTATTTAAGTTTTGTCGATTTGGAAAAGGCATATGACAAGGTGCCAAGAGAGAAGCTATTCAATACGCTGCAGTTATATGGTGTCAATGGGGCATTGTATCAAGCAATACTTAGTCTTTATTTGAGTTGTAAGTCAGCAGTTAGAATTGAAGGAAGTACTGGAAGATGGTTTAATGTTAAATCTGGTGTGAGACAAGGATGTACATTATCCCCTCTGTTATTCATTATCTATATGGATCACATTATGAAGGAAAGTGGTATTAAACCTGATATCAAAATTGGAGATGTTAATGTCAGCTCTTTACTTTATGCGGATGATGTTATACTTCTAAATAAATCCGCTACAAGTCTGCAAGATTCTCTGTCTAAATTGAATAGCTGTTGTAATAGATATGGTATGAAGGTCAGCAATAAAAAGGCAAAGACAATGAAAATAGGCAGAATCATTGAAAATGTCAACTGTGTTGTGAATGGAGAACCCGTGGAACAAGTAAAACATTTCAGCTACTTAGGCACAATTTTTACTGAAGATGGTAAATTAAATATAGAAATAGACAACAGAATCAGTAAAGCTGGTATGGTGGGAAGTCAATTGAATAAATTCATATGGAATAAGAGAGAAATTAGTCGGAACACTAAATTAGCTGTATACAAGACAGTGTTCAAACCAGTTTTAACTTATGGATCTGAGAGCTGGGTCAGAAGTAAAACACTTGACCAAAGACTAGAGACTGCAGATATGAGAGTCCTGAGAAAGATTAGAGGCATGAACAGATGGCATCAATGGCAATATCATATTAAAAATGAGGATATTAGGAAAGAACTTGACATTGTCAGCATCCAGGAATGCATTAGCAGAGCTAATCTCAGGTGGTATGGTCACTTAAATAGAATGGGAGAGGAAAGATTAGCAAAACAAGTGTTCTCTGCCAGGTTGGCAGGAAAACGACCCAGAGGAAGACCAAGATATAGGTGGATTGATACGGTACAAAGTGCCTTAGACGATAGAAATATAAGATCTGATAATGTTGGAGTCTTGACAAGTAACAGACTGATTTGGAGGAAAATTGTAGATAGGAAGTTAGTAATGATGTAATTTTTTCATGTAGTACTGTTATATCCTGTACACCCCTTGAGGGTACATGGCAGGAATTTAATGATGATGACCTGCTGATTTGTTATATCTTCTGCCATTCGTAAAATTCTGTCCCTTACAATCTTAGCAAATAATGGCATGTCTTTTATTTTTGTAATTATTTCTACTTTGTTTTTAAAATCGCAGAAAAGATATTTGGACATTTAAATTAAACATTCTTTCACATATTCGCCAACCGTAAAAGGTTTTTGTCATTTAACAACTTCTTAAGCGGCCACAAAACTAGCAATAGTTGTATTTCTTGATGCTTTTATCCATTTAGAAAATGAACATTAAGTTAGGTTTGCTTTGCCTTGCAGCTCTTCTACTGCCTTTTTTTCTTTCATCTCCCCATGGATATGCTTTGTCACATGTATCATGTTTATTTAAAAAATGTCTTTGTATATTTGATTTTGTATTGTTTGAAAGCTTTTCATGGCATATTAAACACATTGGAAATCCTGCTGTATTTCCTACAAATGCGTAGGTTTTGGTCCATTCACTTTTAAACTCCCGATTTTCTTGTTCTATCTTTCTCTTCTTTGCTGACATTTTAGATACTATAAAAATATTTTTATTCTCTTAATATTTAATTTAATGTTACAATATTCACGTTACCTAACACAATCACCAGTAAATAAAAGCACAGCAATGTCCACTACAAAACCTTTACTTATTTTTAACAAAGTGAGCAGTTTACAGACCACACCTGCACTATATGTGAAGACAATGGGCACGTTCAGACAGGCAAGTGCTACATATGCTAGCCTAGCGTGACGTCATAAATGTGTCTGAGCCAACTGCTCGATCATGGCACTACCGTAATGATCGCCATTCGCCACAAATTAAATTAATTTGTAGCAATTAATTTTCACTACAAAATAGCACTTTGCCTAGCTGATCGCACCCAATGTAAACTGACGTTTTTTTTGAGTATCAACATATGGTTAGGGGTCATTTGACCTACAAAATATTTCTTTTTACTTCTATGTTTAGATAGATCGTTTAATAATGAAAAGAGCCGCAATTATTCATTCAAAGAGCCGGTTGCTGACCCCTGATCTAGACAATACCTGCACTACCAGGTACTTAGACAGTATACTGCACATCATTCTTAGAAGAATGGTGTTATTAAAATGTACTTAAGAGCCTACACCATTTGCTCTTCTAATTCAGCCTTTATAATAAAACTGCACAACCAAATTAATTATCATTAAAGAATTTTTTTTTTCTGCAATTGTTGTATGTATTCATTTAATAATACAAGACACTTGCAGTCATATGTGCATTGGTATGCCAATATTATGCTACTCCTTTTAACAATGGAAGATGAAATTGAAAACTAAATTATACTTGCCAAAAAATTAAATTCTTGTTTACTCCTTTAAAAGTTTGCACATGAAGTATCTGTATGACTAGGCTACTTTTATGGAGAAGCTGTTGATTTAACATCAATTACCTCATTATTCCATAATACATGTCTGAAAGGAAGTGTGTTATTGTGCATGAAACTTTAAAGGTCGAAAGCAGTCTTCCCTGCAGAGTGCAGCAGCCCTTCCCATAATGCACTTCTTGCACAAACTTTGTTTACACTTGGGTAAAGGATTAAATAATTTAATTTTGTAGAAAGCTTCTGGTATTGCGATTACATGTTTTAAGATAAATAATGAGTTTAATCAAATGTAACCCTACAAGTTTCATAAGTCGTTAGACTTACATCGTCAGGGATATTAGCAAAAGATGTACAGAAAAGAGACTGGAATAATGAATTACACATATTAGATGTTATCAGAACTTCACAGTATGTACATATTATACTGAAAAGGACAATCTTTTTTTAACAAGAACGGTTATTTTTTGTGATCAACAGTTCAGGAGTGAATTTTATATTGGGATGCAAGTGTTTCAGATAGTCTTTGAAATGAATTAAGTCATCCATTGTTCCTGATAATGAAAATATCATCTTGGTTTCTTGAATAGTTTTTTAATAGCATTCACTTCAAACTTTTCCATAAAGAGTGGCCAAGGCTGGAGATAGGGACGAACCCATGGTAATCCTTCTTGTTGTTCCCGATATTTGTCCTTATCTGGCACAGAAAAAAATCTTAGCGAGAGATTTTAATTTTGCCTAATTCCACAGAACCTTCCAAAAGTGGACATTATAGCACAAATTAGAAAGGGAATACATTATCTTCCATGAACAGATCTCATCTGTATCCAAACTTCAGCTTTATTGCTCAAAACTAAATTACCACCTAGAAACATATTGAAATTGGAGTTAGCAGATCTTAAAGAATTACAATGAGATAAAAACATAGTAATAGTTAAGGCAGATGAAGGAAATGCAACAGTGGTTTTGAACACAGACAAATATGTAAGAAAAACGAATGTCCACTTGGAATTCTAACAGCTGCTTATCCTTAGACCGGGATCTCACTTGGCATACACATAATAAAACTAATGAATTGGTCATAAAGTTACCTAATTGGCCAGAAGATTTAAAAAATCTTTATCATCTAAGCATTTATTAGTCCCAAGGATTTATGTGCGCACCAAAAATACACAAAAAAGATAATCCATTAGGGTCAACTGTAGATGGGGGAGATTCTCCAACATCAAACTTGGCAAAGTATTTGTGGAGCCTAGTAGTTCTGCATATAGGAAAGACAATCATATGTGAATAATAGCTTACATTTTTTCGAAAAGGTAAAAGACTTAAATATAGAGCCTTCTGACATCTAGCAAGTTTAAACGTAGTCAGTCTTTTCATCAGTGTACCTAGGGATGATATAGCAGTGACTCTGCTTGTGAACCTTTTCTCACTAGACACACTAAGACTATTCAGACACTTATGGGCAACACTTTTTTCATATTTTGGACAACTATTGAGAACAAAAAGGACTTACCATAGGTTACCCCCCCCACACACACACCCCATCTCCAGGTCAATATAAAAAAATTTGAAACAAATTATATTAAAAACCATTACAAGACACCACAAACTTGGTTACATTACATTGATGATATTTTGTTATTTGGTAAGGAATGGATGATTTAATTCATTTCAAAGCCTACTTTGAACAGCTTACATCCCAGTATGAAATTCACTCTTCCAACTGGAAGATCACAAAAAATTACCTTTTCTTTAATATCTTTGTTGAAATAAATGGAGAAGGAAAAAAATGTCCTTTTCAGTATATATGCACATATTGCGAAGTTCTGATCAAATCTAATATGTTTAATTAATTGTTTCTAGTCTCTTTTCTGTTAAGCTTTTACTAATCCCCCTGATGATGATGCAGGGGTATTATTGAAAAGTCTGACGACTTATGAAACTTGTAGTTATATTTTATTAAACTCAGTATTTATCTTAAAACATATGGTCTCAATCCTTTCCTTCATGCTTACACAGTGATCAAAATACATCATGGAAATTATGGAAATAACTACTGCGTTAGAGTAAAACTTTAGTTTAATATAACCAAAATAAACACTTGACATTTCGACCTTCACATTAAAGTCATCATCTAGAGTATATACAAAGAAACAAGCTGCACTGCAATCTACATGGTATGCTAAAGTTACTGACCAACCATTACAACTATTGGCCTGACCTCTAGTGTAAAAAAAAAAAAAAAAAAAATTTCTACATCAAAGCTAGAGTCCTGTTATTATTATTATTATCTATTTCCTCTTTCCAATCCTTTATTTTAATTTATAAATTAAATTAAATTGGAAAGCAACATGTTCACACAAAAAATTATTACTTATATAAGTATACATATAGATTATAACAAACCTGTATGTATAGAGACCGATAAAAGCTGAAAATTGCGTAGAGTCCTTAAGTCAGGATTTGCTGGAAAACTAAGATGAATGTGTGCCATCCAAATTTTTGAGATTTTTATGCCACCATTATAGTTAAGATTAGGGTGATTAATCAGAATTTCACATGCTTCTTTAAATTTCCGTGAATTTTAGCATGTGAAATTTTGATTAACTGCAACTTGTTCACAACCTGTTATGAGGTAATCTATCAAAATACCTTCAGAAGTCCAAGAACATCACTGTATATGAATTTCCATTACCCAACACATATTCATCACCTTATCATAAAATGCAAATAGATTGTTAAAACAAGATGTACCTTTATAAACTCATTTTTACCATCATAAAGAATCCTATCTCCATCAACCCAATCCTCTATTCTGCACCTAACCAACCTCTCAAGTACCTTGACTGCAACTACAAATATACAGATTCTCTATTGAAAACTTCTTTCCCAGAACCATTCTTGCTGCAAACATGGTTTATGCTACAAGCACTCTAAAAACTCAAGTTGCTTCCATTATATGCTGGCTTAATTTCCTCAGAAATTCAGCAAATTCACTCTCCTTATTCCTATACATTATTTCCTCTTTCCAGTCCTTCCTGTTTTATGCTTCTGCTTAGACATACATTGGCAGTAGGTCTCCCATGCAGGCATTTCATAAAATACCCTATAGTGGCCTGTGTCTATGTTGCATATGTTCTTCTGGCCAATTTGTGCCTGTTTTGTGGGATTTAAAAAAAAAAAATAAAATAAAAAAATACCACTTTCCAGGAGGGAGAAAATCCTGCCATTTCTGTATGAGAGACTGGCTAACTTGTTTTTGAATGAAAATACCTGATAAAGATTCTTCACTTCCCAGATAGGAATCGAAGGTCTTTCCAGCCAAAGGATGTCGTCAAAACTGACTGAGCTACAGAGGCTTCCTTGCAATCCATATTCCTTTAATTAAAATCTCCCATTAGAATTACTTTCTTTTTTTTCATGCTCAACTAAATTGCCTAAACATTTCACAGTCAGTCGCTGTCTACGTTACCTGGCCTATAACATCATCCTTTTAGATATAGTATTCCATGCCTAAGAGTTTTTGTTATTATGTTATGCTTTTCCTGTTATGTCTGATTTTTATTTTCAGTACTAATATGTATTTTAATTTTTCTTTCTTGTGCAGGTGTCCAAATAAGCAGTGAAATAAAACAGTCATTACTAGAGATGTTATGTTTTCTTAATTGCAAAGAACCATCACCAGAAGATCTTTTGGAGGTATAGCCTTCATTATTAAATTTATAGAATTAGTGTATCCTTGAATATTGAATTTTCTTTAAAAATGCCAAAATGCTTTGGAACTTTTGCAGGTCTTTTTAAGTAGTTTTAGTGAGGTTTTTTTTTATAATGGTGTTTACTATAGTGAGAATTCACTTGATTCTCATTTTAGTTTCTCAAAATTCATGATTTGCTTTTTTCTGTCTGTTCATGCGCAAGTTTTTCCCATGCTGTCAGGATGGTTTATATTGAAATTTGATATTTGGAACCATTGCATATCTCTGTTGGGTCATCTTAGTTTTCATTTCAAGCAGACCATTTGCAGGGACATAAAGGGAATAAAATTATTATAACATACAATTTCATGTTGATATTAGATGTAATAATTTCATTTATACTGAGTGGAATTAATAAAATTTGGGATTTAGAATAACACACTACAATATGACCATGTTTTGGCTTCATTCAGGTAATTTTTAATTGTCAAAACAATTCAAAGTATAGTAATAATTCTGCACTGTCTGGATGAAATTCAGTGAATTTGGTATTTATAATCTCTCTTAAACATATGAGTGATTTTAGTTTGACCATTTTGTAGCACCAAAATTAGGGAAGACAAAATTATATGTGTGCATTACATACTCATTAATTTTTTTTACAAAAGTATTACCCTCAATAGCCCCTTCTTTAAATATGTAAATTAGTTGTAGACATTTCTGTAATTTTCATGAAAATTGCTGCAAGAGAGCTTAATGCTGAACAATATCAAACCATATTGTGCATGTAAACTATGATCATGATGGCATAATATATATTTGGTTGCAAGTGTGCTGCTGCAGTATGTTAATTTTCTTTTAAGTTAAAGTTTGTTGTTGAACAGATTCCCCTTCTCCCAGTTCAAATTGGATTTTTATTGGTACAAAGATAATACAGTAAAGTCTCACTATAATGAACACCATTATAACAAACTCTCTCACTATAGCAAGCTACTGAAAAGTTCCAACCAAATCCTTATAAGCAGCACAATACTGTTCTGAAACAAATTCACTATGGCATACCATCAACTATAACAAACTATTCATGTCCTAATGAGTTTGCTATAGTGAGAGTTGACTGTAATAATTTGATAACATCTTTCATTTGATTTAATCTATCATTTGAATAGATCAATCCATTTTAGATGAATTATGGACTCTACAACCATGTTAGAAATAATTATTTTAATTTCTCAACGTTTCGACCTTCATATTAAGGTCATCATCTGGAGTATACATGTGTATGTTCAGAGACAAGCTATACTACATTTCACACAGTATGCTAAAGAGACAGTAATGTGATCAACGGTTATTCTGCTGGCCTGACCTCTAGTGAAAATAAAATAACTACATCAAAGCTATATTCTATTTAAGACAACATCAAGAAATTTTTTTTTTCCCTACAGATAGTTTTATTACAGCAAAAATGATGTCCTCATTTAACATAAGAATTGTTATTTTAGATTTAAGATCCTGAATTACCTATAGTCCTATTTATAATTAACTCTTAGGGAGAAAGGTTATTTTGGTAGAATATGTGCCTTCCATATTCTTGGGATGTTTAGACTCATTATTGTTAAGATTAGGGTGATTGATAAGAATTAAGAATTTCACAGACCTCCTTAAATTTACATTCATACCACATTTGGGTGTGATGTAAAACATGGTATGAATGTAAATTTCATCCCCTGTTAAACATCCCCCCCCCCAATGGTACTTATCCAACTCTTCTGATGTTCCATCCATGCTTCTTACATCGATGGTGCCAGGAACTGTGAAAGCAAGCTACTGGAACAACTCAACATCAGTAGAGTTCAAGATTGGCACCATCGATGTAAGATGCATGGATGGAACATCAGAAGAGTTGGATAAGTACCAGATCAACAAGACAGGTATTACCAGAAAAAAAAGAAGACAAAAACAAGTGAGATCTTCCTTTTCAGGGAAAAGGAGGAGTTATAGTATTCAATACTAATTATGAAGATAATCTTGAATGGCAGGCGATATCAAGTGTCAACTAAGGAAGAAATGGAGGAATTTTTCTAGGCAACAAAGAAGGAAGATGATACAATCAGAGAAAAAAAAAGTTGGTCTTTGATGGAGATCTAAATAGCAGAGTAGGAAATGATTACCAGGCATATAGAAATGTTTTAGGAAAATTTGTAGAAAAGAGCAAATCTAATAACAGCAGGAAGTAACTGCTGGATTTCTGTTCAGGACATGGACTAGTTATTACTAACACTGTGTTGGAACATAAAAAATGTGCACAAATTCACATGAAGAGAAGATGCAAGGAATAAGAAAAGTCTCATTGACTATGTTATTATTGTTTGTAGTGTTTAACTACTGGTTTAAGACACAAGAATGTACAGAGGATTTGAAATTGGAAGTGATCACTATTTAGTGTTGAGTGGGATAAAATTGAATTTCATATTGAAAAGAAGAGTAAAAAAGTTTTAAAGCAAATCAAAGTTGAACAGCTTTCAGAGGTGAACTGTAGACTGAAATACACAAACATTTATTTGCAAAAAAAATGAATGATATTTAAAAGAAGAACCTAACTCTGGAGATTCAGTTACAAACCCTGAAGAAAGCATTGATTGATTCAGCCAGAGAGGCATGTGTTGAGGTTGTCTTCAAGAATAGAAAAATCATAACTCTGTGCTGGACCCAGGAAGTTAAAGAGGCAGTCAAGGAAAAGAAAGCATATCAAAAGTTCCTGGCAAGTAACTCAGCTTACGATCTTAAAGAATAAAAGAAAAATATAAGAAAGGAAAGTGCTCTGTGTGTGTGTGTATATATATATATATATTTGTTGTAAGTTATTAATAACTTAACACATATAAAACCAACAGTAATAAACTTTAATGAATTAAAGGTACAAATATTTCATATTGAAAGTAACAGTACATCATCAGTGTTGAACAAACAGTTAAAGGAATGGAATGCAAATGATATATGCACATAAACACAAGAAAGATATTTAATTAACCAAATATTTCGGTCTGGAAATAGCAGACCATCCTCAGTGGTATTACAAGAACAGTTTTAAAAAAAATACAAGCTAGAATACTAACAATAGAGCGTTAAAAATAGAACATGCCGCGTGATGTTATATCACTAAGTATTAAGTATAAAACGGAATATTTTGAAGTAGAGACATGATTGAAAAAAAAAAAAAATTAATGAGTAATCTTGATTAGACTTCCAGATTTTTGATATAGATATACAGTCATTACGATTCAGGTTGGGATGATGGAGCAAGGCCTCCACGCTTTCCTTGAACAAACGTTCGAACCTATAACGGGATCTATGTAAGAGGCGAGTCCTGGACCAAAAGATGCTGTGGTCAGTTTCAATCCTGTGTTGAGCCAATCCAGACTTTTCAGGTTTGTTGTGAAGAATGGAGGATTGATGTTCTTGGATTCTTTTTTCAAGAGAACATCCAGTCTGTCCAAAATAGGAGAGATCACAGTTGCAAGGAATTTGATAAACTCCAGGAAGAGATAAAGTTGAGCGTTTGTCTCTTTAGGAGAAGGAAAATGAGAAGACAATTTGTTAATAGGTGAATACATAGTTGTTAAATCATATTTCTTTATAAAATTCTTGCGATAGGTTCTGAAATACCGGAGATATAAGGAATAGGCACTCGACGTATTGAAACTTTGTTGTTCTGTGGAGGATTATAAGAATTGAGAAGATGTTGAGTACTTTTTTTAGAAAAGCCATTGAGTTTCATGTGTTGTTGGATAGTAGAAAGTTCTTTCTGTAGATAATCAAAAGTAGAACATTAGTTTTGGCTCTTCTGGTGAGGCATTTTATAATTCCTGTTTTTTTAAATGGATGATGGGCTGATTCTTTAAGAATATAACAACCTGTGAACGTTGGTTTCCTGTATCCTGTAGTTGTAAGAATATTTGAAGGTGACCGGATGAGTAGAACGTCTAAAAAAGATAACTGGTTGTTTTCTTCTATTTCCATAGTAAACTTTATACGATGATGCAAGGAATTAATACTGTTTAAAAAAGAAGGTAAAGAGTTTTTGCTGTGAGGCCAAATAGTAAAGATGTCATCTATATATCTTACCCAAAAAGATGGTTGAGGGAAAATAGATCAGAAGAGGACTTTTTCTAAATGTTCTAGTTCAGCGCTCTTTCCTCCATTTCTAAGCTTCTTCAACAACCTCCAGAATATCTTACTGCCTTCTTGAATATTTAGTTTCTATGTTCTTGCCAAAGTCCTGCCATGACTTTTAGCTAGTTTTACACAGTGTTTAGCTTTCTTACATTTGTCTCTGTATTCTCTAATAGCACAAGCTGACTTATTTGACAGGAGCATTTGATATGCTTTCTTCTTTTCCTTCACTGCCTCTTTAACTTCCTGTGTCTGCCAGGGAGTTCTGATTTTTCTATCCTTGCAGACAACCTCACCACATGCCTGTCTGGCTGAATCAATCAGGGTTTGCTTCAAGGCTTGCCACTGAATCTCCAATGTTTGGTTCCTGCTCTCAAACTCTTTCATTTTATCTTCAATAATCTTTGTGTATTTTAGTCTACAGTTTACATCTGAGAGCTGCTCAACTTTTATTTGCTATAAAACTTTCTTACATGTTATTCTTTTCAATATGAAATTGAATTTTATCCTGCTCAAGACTAAATAGTGATCACTTTCAATTTCAAATCCTCTTTACACTCTGGTGTCTTGCGCCATTGGGAAAACATCACTATCAACAATAACATAGTCAAATGAGACTTTTCTTATTCCTTGCCTCTTCTCTCCATGTGAATTAGTGCACATTCTTATTTGGAAACATTGTGTTAGTAATAATCAGTCTATGTCCTGAGCAGAAATCCAACAGGTATTTGCCATTATTATTAGCTTTGCTCTTTTCTCCAAATTTTCCCAAAATATTTTTGTATGTCTGACAATCATTTCCTACTCTGCTATTTAGATCCCTAACAAGGACTAACTTTTCCTTTTTCATTGTGTCAGTTGCTTTCTCTACAGCCTCAAAAAATTCCTCCACTTCTACCTTAGTAGAACCTTCTGTGGGACCATAGGCACAAATAAGTCTCATTGTCCAATTCCCCATTCTGATGTTTGCCCACATCACTCTACTTGAGACTGCCTGCCATTCAAGAAGATTAGCCTCGTATTTTGTGTTCAATACTATGGCTACTCCTTCTTTTCCTTGATTGTCATTGCCTGAATATAACATTTTGTATTTATTGCTCAGAAAGATCTCACCTTTTTGTCTTTTTTATTTCAGTCACCCCTATTATATCGATCTGGTATTTATCTAATTCCTCAGCTAGCTCCATTTCTTTGCCATTCAGGCTTTTTATGTTAATAGTGCCGATCTTTAACTGTGGTGATGTTATGTTGGGGTGTGTTTTTAGATTTGTTCCAGTGACTTTTCGCTGTTTGCCCCGGTTCCTTGGCGAAAACTACAGGGGCCTTGTTTCACTGGGCGACGCCCCAGTGAAACAAGGCATGAAATTCTGTCATGTTGTACCATCCTTTTTTATTTTGGTTTAAGCCAATAAGAATACAGTTTGGTTGGCTAAATCCCAAATTGCCAGCCCATCCTCGTTCATTCAGTATCCAGGTAGATACCCAATAGGGTGCACCACGAGAAGGTGAGGATTGGACATTAGGTCAGAAGCCCTGGTCGGTTCTCTGCATTCCTTTAAAGGCTATGTGGAGGTCTCCTCTCAATTTATAGCTTTGACCCTTAAGCATATATTTGTACCTTTAATTCATTAAATTTTATTACTGTTGGTTTTATACGTGCTAAGTTATTAATTTTAATTATGTTGTAAGTTATGTTAATCATGAGACAAGAATGTACATTCTCTCCATGTTGTTTGTCATATATATGGATCTTATTAATAAGGAAAGTTGCACTAAACCTGATATCAAAACTGGAGATGTTAATCTCAGCTCTTTACTTTATGCAGATGACATTATACTTCTAAATAAATCCAGTATAAGTCTGCAGGATTCCTTGAATAAATTGATTAACTGCTATGATAAATATGCTATGAAAATTTACACAAGAAAAAGACAAATAATGAAAATAGCCTGTATACCCCTGAAGAGTACATATCAGAAATTGATGATGGTGAAAATGAAAATATGCAGAAACATTGAATACATTATGAATACATTATTGAATACATCATTCTGAATGATGAACCTATAGAACAAGTAAAACATCTCAGCCATTTAGGCATAGTTTTTAGTGAAGATGGCAAATTAAATATGGAAATAGACAGCAGAATTAGCAGAGATGGTATGTTAGGAAATCAACTGAATATATTTATTTAGAATAAGAGAGAAATTAGTCAAAACACTAAACTAGCTGTGTACAAAACAGTATTCAAAATCAATTTTAACTTATGGATTTGAGAGCTGGGTTAAAAATAAAATACTTGATCAGAGACTGGAGACCACAGATATGAGAGGTTGGAGAAAGATTAGAGGAGTGAACAGATAGCATCAATGGCAATATCATATTAAGAATGAAGATATTAGGAAAGAACTTGACATTGTTAGCATTAAGGAATGTGTTAGCAGAGCTAATCTCAGGTGGTATGATTACTTAAACATAATGGAGGGGTGGGAGGGAGGAAAGATTAGCAGAAACAAGTGTTCTTTGCCAGAATGGCAAGAAAAAAGCCCCATAAAGCCTATATCAATCCACCTAAACCAGATACAGGTGGATTGATACAGCTGCAGAAAACAGAAATATAAGATCTGATAATATTGGAGTCTTAACAAATATGATTAATATGGACGAAAAGTGTGATAGGAATATAATAATAATATAATGTAATTTTTTCATGTATTACTATCATAGTATCCTGTACATCCCCTCCCTTAGGGTACATGTCAGGAATTTGATGATGAATGTCAATTATTCAAGATTTTGATAATATTAGTTCTTCTTTTTATGTGTAAATCATCTTTGATGTCTTTCTTATAGTTATCAGAGTTAATATTATAAGTACTAACCACAGAAGCTTATAGTTTTCAATCTGTAATAACTAATTGGATATCATTTCAAGATCTTGTCATATGATGGACTGTTTAGTTTATTTATCCATGTCCATCTGGTTCTAACCATAAAACTATAACATGACTTGAATATTCAAATGTTTCTGTGGAGAGAATGCATATCCTTGTCTCACAACTAATTTAATATCATACCATCTTCCTGTACCTCCTTCAAATGTCTATATGGATCACATTGTGAAGGAAAGTGGCACTAAACCTGATATCAAAACTGGAGATGTTAATCTTGGCTCTTTACTTTATGCTGATGATATTATACTTCTAAATAAATCCAGTACAAGTCTACTGGATTCCTTGAATTAATTTAATATTTTGAAATATAACATTGACATTTAATGATTATCAGCAATAAAATCAGATGTTTCAGAAGAATAATCAGTTTTTCAGAATTGTCATTTCCAAAACACGTTATGATTAAAGTAGTTCAGTGCTTAAAATTGGGTCTGGATACAAGTGTGTGCGTGTGTGTGTGTGTGTGTGCGTGCGTGCGTGTGCACACATAATTGTCTACATGCATGCATTAGTAGAATAGAATTATTTGGCAGAAAACACTTTACCACCTCTGTCTGTTCTTGTTGCTCATATTTAAGAATCATCTTATTTAAACCACATCATCCATGTATCACATATAATTTATTTAATTTTATGTCCACTTGTGAGTTCTGTGAACTAAGAATGTTCCTAAATGAAACTTTTTTTTTTGTGTGAAATATCAAGCATCAAATCAAATGACATTTGTTGTTTATTTTTCTTTAGGTGTACATGTGCTTCAACAACTAAATGTCTCATTTTCATATTTTCAGTTTCATATTTGCTCAGGTGATATCATTATTTGCAGGAACAGAAAATGACAGCTGCAATTTCCACATGTTAGGCTTCTATTTTTAAACATTTACTAATAATAACCACATCTCTATTTCTCAACTTTATGCATTATAATATATATGTGGATACAAGGGGATTTTGTGTTTCATGTACATTAATCGCATAGCATCAGAATAAATAATGTTGAGAAGTTTTTAGCATTTGTTGGTGCAACTCGGTAAAAAATGGCAGGCATTAGTGAGACTTTGTGAACAGAGGAAGATACTATTACTGAGATTGAATGCAAGGGATGTTGTGTTCATGAAGGAAACACAGACGAGAATGGAAAGGTGTTCCTGATGATAGCAGAAAAACCACAACCAACAAGTGTGGAAGTTCAAAAGGAAGAGAGTTGAGGGGAAGCAGTGCATTTGAAGCTATCTCATGTTGAGATTTAAGCTGACAGGATAAAACATATAGTCAACTTAATTTGATCCTGCAACTTCTGTTTGGGGGGGGGGGGGGCATAAGGGTCAAAGCTGTATAACTGAGAGGAGACTTCCACGTAGCCTTTAAAAGGATTCCAGAGAACCGACAGGATTTCTGACCTAATTGTCCAATCCTCACCTTGATGTGGTGCACCCTGTTGGGTATCTACCTGGATACTGAACGAACAAGGATGGGCTGGCAAATTGGGATTTAGCCGAACAAATTGTATTCTTATTGGCTTAAACCAAAATACAAAATGATGGTACAACATGACAAAATTTCTTGCCAGCTAGGACGTTGCCTGGTTAACACGTTCGCTGCCACGCTACTTCGGCATAGTCTATTCCCATGCGCCAAGTAATTTCACTTCTTCGAGGTCATTACGGTAATCTCGTTGCCGGCGGTAAGCGTCATACGAGTATACTCGTAGTTGGCTTGTGTGGCTGGTTTACCAACTACGAGTATACTCGTAGTTGGCAGCGAATGTGTTAAACGAGGCCCCTATTCTTTTCGAGGGAACCAGGGCGAACAGCAAAAATTCAGCTACTGGAACAAATTTGAAAACACACCCCAACTCAACATCACCACAGTTAAAGATCAGTACTATTAATATAAGAAGCCTGAATGGCAAAGAAATGGAACTAGCTGAGCAATTAGATAAATATCAGATCAATATAATACGGGTGACTGAAACAAAAAAGACAAAAACTGGTGAGATCTTTCTGAGCAATAAATACGAAATGTTATACTCAGGCAATGACAATCAAGGAAAAGAAGGAGTGGCCATAGTATTCAACACTAAATACAAAGCTAAACTTCTTGAATGGCAGGCAGTCTCAAGTAGAGTGATGTGGGCAAATATGAGAAAGGGGAACTGGATAATGGGACTTATTTGTGCCTGTGGTCCCACAGAAGGTTCTACTAAGGTAGAAGTGGAGGAATTTTTTGAGGCTTTAGAGAAAGAAACTGACACAATGAAAAAGGAAAAGTTGGTCCCTGTTGGAGATCTAAATAGCAGAGTAGGAAATGGTTGTCAGACACACAAAAATATATTGGGAAAATTTGGAGAAAAGAACAAAGCTAATAATAATAGAAAATACTTATTGGATTTCTGCTGAGGACATAGACTGGTTATTACTAACACAATGTTCCAAAATAAGAATGTGCACAAATTCACATGGAGAGAAGAGGCAAGGAATAAGAAAAGTCTCATTTGACTATGTTATTGTTGATAGTGATGTTTTCCCAATGGTGCTGGACACCAAAGTGTACAGAGGATTTGAAATTGGAAGTAATCACTATTTAGTCTTGAGCAGGATAAAATTGAATTTCATATTGAAAAGAATAACATGTAAGAAAGTTTTAAAGCAAATAAAAGTTGAGCAGATCTCAAATGTGAACTGTAGACTAAAATACACAAAGATTATTGAAGAAAAAATGAAAGAGTTTGAGAACAGCAACCAAACCTTGGATATTCAGTGGCAAGCCTTGAAGCAAACCCTGATTGATTCAGCCAGACAGGCATGTGGTGAGGTTGTCTGCAAGGATAGAAAAATCAGAACTCCCTGGCAGACACAGGAAGTTAAAGAGGCAGTGAAGGAAAAGAAGAAAGCATATCAAATGCTCCTGTCAAATAAGTCAGCTTTTGCTATTAGAGAATACAGAGACAAATGTAAGAAAGCTAAACACTTTGTAAAACTATCTAAACAGAAGTCATGGGAGGACTTTCTTAAGAACATAGAAAATAAATATCAAGAAGTTGGCAAAATATTCTGGAGGTTGTTGATGAAGCTTAGAAATGGAGGAAAGAGTGAAAAGTGAGGAAAGAGTAAGAGGAATTAGAGATGATAAAGGTGACATGAAAACCGGAGAAAAGGATATCCTTGAAGTATGGAGCAATTACTTCGAAAAATTGCTAAATGAAACAAGCATTAATAGCACAGTGGTAAAAAACACTCGACAGGCATATAGTCAGGAATACCTATCCATACTTGAAGTAGAAAAAGCCATCAAAGGCCTGAAACGTGGAAAGGCAGCAGGAGTAAATGATATTCAACCAGAAATGCTTAAGTAGGGTGGTATAAAAGTCTTACAGTGGCTGCACTGTATAGTTCAGAAGGCATGGACAGAAGAACAAATTCCAGATAATTGCAGTAGAACTCTCATAGTACCCATATGTAAAAAGGGAAATAAAACTGAATGTGAGAATTAGAGAGATTTCCTACTAAGTGTTCCTGGTAAGATTATGCAAGTATACTTGAGAAATGGTTGAGAAGAATCGTGGAAGAAAAGCTTGGTGAAGAATAAGCTGGATTCAGGCCTAATAGAGGCTGTCAGGATCAGATCTTCACTTTACAACAAATAGTTGAGAAATCATTGGAATATAGCAACAATCTGTATTTAACTTTTGTTGATCTGGAAAAGGCATATGACAAGGTGCCAGTGCTAGAGTTATATGGTGTCAATGGGGCATTATATCCAGCTATACTTAGTCTTTATTTGAGTTGTAAGTCAGCAGTTAGAATTGAAGGAAGTACAGGAAGATGGTTTAATGTTAAATCTGGTGTGAGACAAGGATGTACATTATCCCCTCTGTTATTCATTATCTATATGGATCACATTATGAAGGAGAGTGGTATTAAACATGATATCAAAATTGGAGATGTTAATGTCAGCTCTTTGCTTTATGCATTTGATTTTATACTTCTAAATAAATCAACTACAAGTCTGCAAGATTCCCTGACTAAATTGAATAACTGTTGTCATAGATATGGTATGAAGGTCAGCAATAAAAAAAAAAAGACAATGAAAATAGGCAGAATCGTTGAAAATGTCAACTGCGTTGTGAACGGAGAACCTGTGGAACAGGTAAAACATTTCAGCTACTTAGGTATGATTTTGGTAAATTAAATATGGAAATAGACAACAGAATCAGCAATGCTGGTATGGTAGGAAGTCAGTTGAATAAATTTATATGGAATAAGAAAGAAATTGTCGGTACACTAAATGAGTTGTATACAAGACAGTGTTCAAACCAGTTTTAACTTATGGATCTGAGAGCTGTGTTTGACTAGAGACTGCAGATATGTGAGTCCTGAGAAAGATTATAGGGGTGAACAGATGTCATCAATGGCAATATTATATTAAAAACGAAGATATTAGGAAAGAACTTGACATTGTCAGCATCCAGGAATGCATTAGCTGAGCTAATCTCACTTGGTATGGTCACTTAAACAGAATGGGTGAGGAAAGATTAGTAAAACAAGTGTTCTCTGCCAGGTTGGCAGGAAAACGATCCAGAGGAATACCAATATGTAGGTGGATTGATACAGTTCAAAGTGCCTTTGACGATAGAAATATAAGATCTGATAATGTTGGAGTCTTGACAAGTAACAGACTGATTTGGAGGAAAAATTGTAGATAGGAAGTTAATAATGATGTAAATTTTTCATGTAGTACTATCATATCCTGTACACCCCTTGAGAGTAACTGGCAGTAATTTGATGATGATGATGACGACTTCTGTTTGGTGTGGGTCCAGATTTTCGTTCTCTGCATTTTCTTTCACAATTTCCCTTACTGCCTTTTCAAATATGTGCAAGCATATTTGAAATGTGTAATGTTCAATAAGGAAACTTCATTTCCATTTTTGCATTCAATTTTATTTATCTTTTTTACAGATCAGTGTTATGAGAGCTCTACTCCAGTCACAGAGTTTGACTTCCTGCCTAGGCATTTTGATTTATGCATCGTATCAACAATATTCTAGTGGCATATCATCTCTCCAGCTGCCTTTCCACATTTCTAGTCAGGAGCAAAGAAAACATGTTCATTCTCAATGGAGAACCCATAGGACAAGAACATTTCAACTATTTAGGTGCAATTTTCCATGTAGAATGCAAACATGGAAATAGATAATCAAATAAGCAAAGCTGGTATGGTAGGAGGGTCTCTGTTTCATTCATCATCTTCAAATTCCTGCCATGTACCCTCAAGGGGTGTACAGGATATGATAGTAATACATGAAAAATTTACATCATAACTAACTTCCTATCTACAATTTTCCTCCAAATCAATCTATTACCTGTTAAGGCTCCAACATTATCAGATCTTATATTTCTATCTCTTCTAAGGCACTTTTTATTGTATCAGTCCACCTATATCTTGGACTTCCGCTGGGTTTTTTTCCTGCCAACCTGGCAGAGAACACTTGTTTTGTTAATCTTTCCTCACCCATTCTGTTTAAGTGACCATATCAACTGAGATTAGCTCTGCTAATGCATTCCTGGATGCTGACAATGTCAAGTTCTTTCCTAATATGCTCGTTTTTAATATTATATTGCCATTGATGCCATCTTTTCATGCCTCTAATCTTTCTCAGGACACTCATATCTGCTGTCTCTAGTCTTTGGTCAAGTATTTTACTTCTGATCCAGCTCTCAGATTCATAAGTTAAAATTGGCTTGAATCCTGCCTTGTATACAGCTAATTTACTGTTTTGGCTAATTTGTCTCTTATTTCATATAAATTTATTCAGTTGACTTCCTACCATACCAGCTTTGTTGATTCTGTTGTCTCTTTCCATGTGCCTAAGTAGCTGAAATGTTTTACTTATTCTATAGGTTCTTCACAATACAGTTGATATTTTCGATGTTTCTGCCTATTTTCATTGTCTTTGTCTTTTTAATGCTCACTTTCATATCATATCTATTACAACAGTTATTCACTTTAGTCAGTTAATCTTGCAGACTTGTAGCAGATTTATTTAGAAGCATAACATCGTCTGCATTAACATCTCCAATTTTGATATCAGGTTTCTTTCATAATGTGATCCATATAGATAATCTATAACAGAGGGGATAATGTACATCCTTGTCTGACACCAGATTTAACATTAAACCACCTTCCTGTACTTCCTTCAATTCTAACTGCTGGCTTACAACTCAAAGACTAAGTATTGCTAGTATATAAGACTCATATTTAGGCTTATGTTTTGTTTAAACTCATTATTAGGTTTAATGGAATAAATACAGCACAGAAACAATTAAACACAAGTTTAATCGATACTACATTCATTTCTGTCACAGAGGCATCGGAAATATAATCTTAAAATTTTACAATCTTTTAAAAGCGCACACAAAACAACAAATGGAAAATAAGACTAACAGCCTAAAGTCCTATGAGGGAGGCATAAAAATTAAAGTTTCACAAATCTTGGGATGTTTTATACAACTATATTTATTAAGATTATGTTGGTTTTTTAAATCTGCTGCTGATTCTAAGACAAGTTTATATTTGTTGCATTTGAGGCATGGTAGTTTTTTTTCCTATTTGATTCTGTTGAATGTATCCAAGGCATGTTCAGCCAGACCTGACTGACTGACCATAGTTACGGAGGCAGGTGTATTTCTTGTTCTTCTAGGTGGGTGTTGGAAGATATTTGACATTGCATAATTTATGGAGAATATGAAGCTGGCTATCAGAGAGATTTCTTTTAGGCAGCTATGCTTATGTAAAGATGTTAGCTACTATTGCCTGTTGTTACTGGCAATAGTAGGAGGCAAATTATAGATGCCACATTCTATATTTAGCATGAAGTCTGAGGATGGAGGACAAGGCAATGTTGTGGCCAAGGCTAAGGACACTGATTGGCTGTTTAGTTGTCCTTTTGATTAAAGGTTCACAACAACTTGAAGAGGCTGATTCTGTGGCTCACAAAAACGGGTCAATGAAGGTTTTCATAATTTTTTGATAAACATATCAAAAAGTTTTTTAACATGTTTATCAAAAAATTATAAGAAATAAAAAAAAATCTCTCTGACAGCCAGCTCCATATACTACATAAATAATGCAAAGACAAAAATATAATTACTAGAGCTGGCAAGGGTAATGCTGCTGTGATCATCAATGCTAGCAATTATAATCAGAAAATGAATGCATTGCTCAGAGACTGCGCTACCTATAAACCATTAGATTATGATATAACCAGTTCTCAGAAGAAAACATTAAAAGGACTTCTAAAAATGCCACTTCTTGGTCTCCTGAAATTGTTAAAAAAAACTCAGTTTAATTTTACCTCACTCCCAAATATATTGACTGTTTAAAATTCATAAACCTAATAACCTTCTCTGTCTCATAGTTGTTACTACTGACTTCTCCTCCTCCCCTCTTTAAGTTAGCCAAGCAGCTAAATCTTTAACCCTACTTACTGGTCATACTTCATCTTATATTAAAAATTCCACACATTTCAAATCCTTAATCCAAAATTTAGCTTTAAATAATAAAGATATCATGGTGAGCTTTGATGTCAGCTCTTTATTGATCAGTATATCCCCTTTCTGATACTTGAACTTTATTACTGAAAAATGCTTTCCTCTTGATATCAATGATCTTTTCAGTTTTCACATTCATGCTGGCTACTTGGATACCATACATAAACAGGCAGAGGGGACAGCCATGGTCTCCCCCCCCCCTTTCAAGCCAATTTTTATATGGATGAGATCACTTCCAGGCATATTGGAGACCTGCAGCTGCTTAAAAAAGTTCCATGTTTGGCTTCTAGAGCAGAGTTTCCATATTATGTAAAAATAACAATAAAATTTATTTAAAAAATAGAAAAAAATTTCTTAGCCTGTCTGATGTTACTTTAAGTTTACATTTCAAGAACGGCAGTCACATAAAAAAAAAAAAGACACCTTAATCACAGACAAGTGAAATTATGAAGAAACTATTAAAAATCTTAGGGGCTTTACTCATGAAAAACTTGCAAATATTTGGAAAAATACACATCTCACTAAAGAACTTAGTTTATATCTCAGTGGCACTCTCCATTGTTCTTTATTGTGCAGAGATTTTGGTTATCAAACAGAAAAGAACAACAAAAATTGCAGGTGTTGAAAACATGTGTTTGAGGAAATAAACAGCATGGATTGAAATAAAAACCAGTTAGAAGAATTACACTACCATATGTAGAAAGAATCGAAGAAAAACTATTAGTGATATTGATATTTATAATAGAATACCTACTGTACAATTTCTTCAAATAATCCAAAATGAGAATAAGGAAAGATACTGTAGAAAGACTTAAATGGATAGAAAGCATTAACGAGCATAAATGGGCTGAATGCTTACAGTAATTTAAATAACTTTGCTGAAGATGGACTGGAAGCACTGGACTGCAAAGCTATTGTTAGTGGGGGCCTCAACCTGCATTAGGCAGATCAGTAAGAAAAAGACGAATCAGTTTGCATATGTATAGTTTCATATGCAGACTATTAATATGCCATAAGCCATTTAATATTCTAAATCTCGTAAAATTCCCAAGAATTTAAAAACTCTTCATTTTGAACATGCCTTCCTGCCAAGGTATTTAAGCAAGACTCAGAAACATGATTCAGTGATGATGATTCTTTTTAGATCATTATTGCTAGGTACTAGTCATTATAATAAATTTAGTTTAATCCTTTATCCAAGTGTGAGCAAACAAAGTTTGCGCCTGAAAATATCTTCAGGACTGAATATGGTGTTGTACTACCTTACCTCAGTAAGGTAGTACAACACCGGGAAACTCGTAGCAAAGGTGGACCAAGCTAACAACTCCTATCCCAGTATCTCCCATAATGCAACTCCTATCGGTAGAGATGACCTCGCTATTGCTTCTTCCTGGTATCTCCACCTCTGGGCCTGGCTCCCACTGAAGAGACCTCAATAAAGGTCGAAACTAGTCTGGGTAGTGGCCAATCCCTTAATGCATAACATTGTACATATCTGCAAGGAGATGTGTTTTGCATTATGGGAGATACTGGGATAGGAGTGTTGTTAGCTTGGTCCACCTTTGCTACGAGTTGCCCGGTGTTGTACTACCTTTCCCCAGTAAGGTAGTACAACACCTTACTTAGAAGATATTTTCAGGTGCAAACTTTGTTTGCTCACACTTGGATAAAGGATTAAACTAAATTCATTATAGTCTAACCAAGTGAAAAATAAACTTTCAACTTCTAATAGGTACTAGTCAGTTGATAATATTCACATTTTATTAACTTGAAAATGAATATAGCATTTTTCATTTATTGAAAATGAAAAACTTGTGAGTATTTCTTTTTTAATTTCTTGATTGATTTATTTCAGGAAAATTGGTTTAAGCAGATAGGTAGAAGTGCAATGCAAAATAAGTGGAAGTGAGTATGTTTTGATGATTTCATATAGTTTTGGTATTAGTTGACTGTCTTTAATAATGAGCTGAAGAGCTTTTCTAGAACTGTTTGACATAATTTTCTATGGTAATAAGGGTAGTAACAATAATTAATCAATCCCAAGACATGATTCACTTGTATTTCAGCCATTAGAATTTATATAAATGAATGCGTGGGAAGTGTTTAAAAAATACTTATGATGCAGAATAAATACAGTAGGAGTAATGTGGAAGGAATACCTGGCAGTTCTGTCGCCCGAGGACTGTGAGAAGTAGGCTAGGGCTACTGAACCAAGGATGGGTTCAGCTAAAGAAGCGAGTCCAACAGAAAGAGTGTGTGTAAAGTAAGAATCGGGTCGCTGAATGTGGGTACGATGAATGGGAAGAGTAGGGAGATAGTGGACATGATGAGAAGAAGGAAGCTGAAGATCTTGTGCATGCAGAAGACAAGGTGGAAAGGCAATAAAGCAAAGGAGCTGGCGGAGGGATATAAACTGTTTTATAGCGGTGTGGATGAGAAGGGAAGAAACGGAGTTGGAATTATCATCGATAAGGAGCTAAAGAGTGGAGTCTATGAGGTGTGCCGGAAGAATGATCGGATTATGAGCGTTAAGCTTGAGATGGGAGGAAGTGTGGCTACTATAGTGTGTGGCTACGCCCCCACAAGTAGGTTGTGATGATGAGGAGAAAGAGACATTCTGGAGAGAACTTGACCAAGTAGTAATGGGAATCCCTAATGGTGAGAGAGTGATTGTCGGAGCAGATCTGAACGGGCATGTAGGAAGGCGACGAAGTGGTGAAGAAAGGGTACATGGAGGTTGGAGTAGTGGTGAAAGAAATGAAGAAGGTAAAAAAATCATAGAATATGCTGTGGCCTTCGATCTGGCTATAGCTAACACGTGGTTCAAGAAGAGAGTTGGGCATCTGATAACCTATAAGAGCGGGGATGGAATGAGTCAGATTGACTATATTATGTGCCATAGGAAACATCTGAAGGAGGTGAAAAACTGTAACGTGATTAATGGAGAAAGTGTAGTGGCACAGCACAGGTTGGTTGTGGTAGACTGTGATATAAAAGGGGAAAAGAAGAACAGGCGGAAGTGGCGGATACAGAGGAGAATAAAGTGGTGGAAATTGGAAGAGGAAGGCAAAAGGAATAAGTTTAAAGAAAAGGTATTGAAAGAAATGAAGTTACCAGAGGATGTGGAAGAATGGTGGGATGTTAATAGACGGAATATTAGAAAAATTGGAGAAGAGGTGCTTGGTATAACATCAGGAAAGGGACCGCCTGAGGATAAGGGGGCATGGTGGTGGAATGATGAGGTGCAGTTGGAGATCAAGGAAAAAAAAGAGGCAAAGAAAAAATGGGACATGACTGGAACTAGAGCCGACAAGGAGGCATATAGATTAGCAAAGAAAAATGCAAAGAGAGCTGTGGCAAGGGCGAAAGCGAGGGCAGTTGATGAGGTTTATGAAGAACTGGAGAGAAACGGTGGCGAAGCTCAGTTGTTGAGAATAGCGAAAGCTAGAGATAAGGCCTTGAAAGACATAACTTCAGTCAAGCAGATAAAGGATGCCTCAGGAGTAGTATTACAAGACGAGGACAAAATCAGAGGAAGATGGAAAGAATATTTCCCAAAACTACTAAATGAGGAGAATCCAAGAGAGAGGTGCGAGGATGGAGAGGTAAATGAGAGACTGGTGCAAGACATAAGTAGAGAGGAAGTGGTTTGGGTACTGAGAAAAATGAAGAATGGAAAGGCTGTGGAAGCAGACAAGATACCTGGGGAAGTATGGAAAAGTTTGGGCAGTGAGGGCATGGATATGTTATGGGAGCTGATGTGTAAAATAGCCCAACAGGAAAAGATACCAGAGGAATGGAGGAAAAGTATTCTCGTCCCAATCTACAAAGGAAGAGGAGATGTTCAAGACTGTGGCAACTATAGAGGAATCAAGCTGATGTCACACACATTAAAAATATGGGAAAGAGTAATTGAAGCAAGGTTACGGCAGGAAACGAAAATTGGTGAGGAGCAGTTTGGATTTATGCCAGGAAGAGGGACAACGGATGCAATATTTGCGCTAAGGCGATTGATGGAGAAATATAGAGAGATGCAAGTGGATCTGCACATGGTGTTTATAGATCTGGAAAAGGCATACGACAGAGTGGCCAGGCAGGAGGTATGGAGGTGTATGAGGAAGAAGGGGGTGTCGGAGAAGTACGTGAGGTTGGTGAAGGAGATGTATGAGGGAACATAAACTCAGGTCAGGTCTAGTGTCGGCATGACAGAAGGGTTCCCTATTGTCGTAGGGCTACACCAAGGGTCAGCTCTGAGCCCCTACCTCTTTGACGTGGTCATGGATGTACTAGTGGAGGATGTCAAGGAGGCACCATGGAGCATGCTGTTTGCCGATGACATTGTTCTATGCGAATAATCCCGAGAGAAGCTTGAAAATACCCTGGAAGAGTGGAGAAAGGCATTGGAGGAGAGCGGCATGAGAATTAACCAGGTGAAGACTGAATATATGTCAACGGGGAGTGACGAGGATATCGTCATACGACTCCAGGGTGAAAGGCTAATTTCAGGGAAGAAATTCAAGTACCTTGGGTCGGTTGTCGAGAGGAATGGTGACCTGGATGAGGAAATACAGCACCGAATAACAAGCGGTTGGATGAATTGGAGGAAGATGAGCGGGGTCCTGTGCGACAGGAGAGTGAGTTGTAAGAGGAAAGGAAAGCTCTATAAGATGGTGATGAGGCCGACGATGCTCCATGGTGCGGAGACGTGGCCTATAACCAAGGCACAGGAGAGGAAGATGGAGGTAGCGGAGATGCGGATGTTGAGATGGATGAGTGGTGTGACAAAGAAGGACAGGATAAGGAATGACTACATCAGAGGGACGGTTAAGGTGGGACCAATTGGCAAGAAGATACAAAAAAGTAGGCTGAGGTGGTTTGGACATGTTGAGAGGAAGGGTGAGGAGTATGTTGGTAAACGAGTGGAGTATATGGAGTTGGAGAGAAGGAAGAAAAGAGGCAGGCCCAAGCTCAGGTGGAATGATAAGATGACAGAGGATCTTAGGGAGAAAGGATGGAGTCCGAAGGATGCCCTGAACCGGAGAACTTGGAAGAGGAAGGTTAAAGATTGGTGCGCCGACCCCGTTTAACATGGGATAAGGCAGAGTGAAAGAAGAAGAAGAAGAATGTGGAAGGAATACCATGTGCATAAGAATGATGTCAGTTATGATAATTGTAAGCAGAAGAGTCACAACTGTCATATGGAAAGCTAAGTCCAAGTATGGAAAGAAACCGCCTCTGCAGGTTGAAGACAACCCAAAAGAATTCTGTCATGCTGCAAGTAAAAGAAAGAATGAATTTGAAAGAATAATTCTACTGAATGCAGATGGTACGTGAGTGACTGATGCAGAAGTGATTGTTCAACTAATGAGCAGCCATTTTGCTAAAAGCTATCAACCTGGTATATGCAACATTGAACTCTCTGCTACCTCTTTACTGTATGAGGAGGAAATACTAGAACTGTTGCACAAACTGATTGAGACTTACCCAGTGGGAAGAATGTATGGTAATCCCATTACACAAGGGTAGTGCAAAGACCGCTGTATCCAACTATCAGCCAATCAGTATCTTAGGAGTGGTGGTGGTGAAGATTTTAGAAAACTTGGTTAGGGGTCACATTCAGAAATGGGTTGATAGAGAATCTCTATTTTGCAACAAACAGCATGGGTTTACTAAGGGAAGGTTATGTTTTAGTAACTTGTTGACATTTCTATAATAATGTTACCACTGAGTTAGACAAGGGGAATGGATATACCATGATACTTTGGATTTTGATAAGGCTTTTTTGACAGAATATAGCATAGAAGACTGTTGAATAAATCGGAGAATATGAGATTAGATTATGAACTATTGGCATGGATAAGAGGATGGCTGACTGACAGATATCAAAAAGTGGTATATGAGGGGTGTGAATCTGCAAGGTAACCAGTGGTGTATCTCAAGGATGAGCCCTTGGTCCATTGTTATTCAATCTCTACGTTAATGACATTGAGAAGATTTTGACATATGACATAACAGCTATTTGCTGATGGTTCCAAAATAAGTAGGGTAATCAAGAGTGCTGCTGATATGCAGTACTTGCAGAATGATTTGAGTAGGCTGGAATTGTGGGTGTGTGAAAATGGCTGTCAGTTCAATGTTAATAAATGTAAGGTCATACTATTTATTGTGATTAGATATCCGGTGCATTATGTTGGTGAGATTAGGCTAGAGATCTTGAAGATCTTAGACAACAAGGGAAATGGATACACCATGATACTTTTGTATTAGCAGATAGGAAGTTGACATTCATAGACCATATAGCAAAGATTGCAAATACAAATCAAATGATAATAGAAATGCTGACACTAACTTTGACATATAATAGATAAAGATGTCATTCTGCCTCTTTACAAGACCGTCACTTGGATTTCACTTGGATTATTGTGTGCAGGTCTGGTCTGCTTATCTCATTTGTGATTCTGATACAGTAGAGAGAGAGAGAGAGAGAGAGAGAGTGTGCAACTGAGAGCATTAGGAAATGATATCAGGTTTGTGGAATACTGATTATGAAGACAGATGAGAATCTGTAGACTGCAGACACTAGCAAACAGGAGAAAGAGGAATGATATGATTGAGACTTACAAACTTCTGAGAGGGTTATACAGAATTTCAGTGGATGAAATTTTTCACTTTATGAGAATGAATGCTGTCAAGAAGAGGGATAAGAGCTAGATTTTTCTTTCATGGAGTGGTGCATGATTGGAATGGATTGCTATTGTTTATTGTATGTGTGTGTGTGTGCAAGTAGCATGAATGAATTCAAGAACAGATATGACAGCTGGTGTGAATAATATGGCCTTTCTTGATGAATTCCTGAGTCCCTGGAGGTCTCCCTTAATAATATATTGTTTATGTATTCTGTATAGAACTTAAGTATTGTTTATGCATGAATTTCATGCATAATGTGAGCTGAATTTCATTCATGTCACATTATGACACAGTTAATGGCATAAAAGTTTGCTAAAGTAAATTTGAAAGGAGGAGGATTTATTTCCATAATTTGAATTAGTTGTGCTGAAGCAGTGTGTTAAAAATATTGTATCATGTAGAATCCATGAATATTTGAGTAATCCTTTATATGGAGCACATGTTAATCGCAGAAAGTACTTGTGCTTCTCATTTTTAATCTTTGTCTATTCTTTTCTGTCCATATTCTTTGCTTCACTTCCTCTGATCTTTTTTTTTTATCATCATATTTTTCAGACCACCATCACTAGGATTTAATGTTGCTGCCGTGTTTGCCATGCAGTGCAACCCATGATCATCTTTGAAAGGGAGATCCTAGTGGTTCTGTGGTTCCACTTCCAAGCACTGTCATTGCTTGTGGGTTTTAAGTGTGGTTCAGTGACAGGTGGATGGGAAGCTCTGGTACTGAATTCTCCCTTTGTGAGAATGAGTCTTTCAGCCTCATGTTTCTCAGGGTTCTCAATAAGACCCAACTCAGCACAGAAACCCAACTCAGCACATGTACAACAGGTGTCAGATTAGGAAAATGTCACCCTTTATCCGGAAGGGCTTGAAAGTTGGCAGGTTCCCAAAATCTGTGAAAAAAATCTATTCAGGTAATATTCTCATTGAAACAACCTCCCAGAATGAATCAGTCCTTTGCTCACCATCATTTGTTGACGATATTAATAACAGTACCCCCTCCCCCCTCCAAAAAAAAAAATCTCAAGGAGTAACATTGGAGTGGGACCTCCTTGATGTTGCTAACAGGGAGATTTGCTGTGGATCAAGGAGTTAGTCATTTAACATTCCTAACCCTGCCTCCAACATCAGTGAAAGCAAGGTATCTCAATTACTCTGTTTGGCTTTATGTCTCAAACTGCTTGTGTAGCCACTCTTCCATCTCTGTCCATTGTGGCAGTAATGAATATAAGAATTGTGACTGTAAGTGCAAAACACTCAATTGCACTAATTGTGAGAGAGAATATCTATCCTCCTCATGAGCATACCAAAGATGAAAGGGTCAAGATCAATTGGAACATGCTGTATAAGGAGCACAAAGAAGACCACAACAAGAACACAACTATGAGAAAATCTCGTTTTCTGAGAAAACAAACAATAAAGAAAGTGTCAAAGAGGGCTCTTTAACACATATGTCCATTTTCTTCTGACAGTTGTTGAGCATTATGATTTACACACAGAGCAAATCAGAGAAAAATGTCCTCACTCTGGAAAACACACCAAAAATTATTCCACCACATCAAAACCATCTCATTAGAAAACTTACAAATTGTGCACCTTGCATTAATAGATGGGTTGATACCCATTCTCTCCCCACCCAAGAGAAAATATTAAATGACCTAGTGTTCTGGATGGAATAGAATTTTATGATATTTTAGATATCTTCTGAGAAGGAAGAGATGGCTGGAAACCAGCCATCCACAATTTGCTAAAAAGGAAAAATCCAAGGCTGATAAAAGTAAATCCTCACAAAACCAGAAGCTAGATGAAATCACCATACATAAATAATTAACAAATTCCTACAGTGGAATTGATGTGGATTTCAATTAAATTTTTGTTTTGGTAGATTTCCACCAAAACAAAACTGGCAATGATCCTCCATTGCAGTATACCTCTATCATCTGCAAGGATAGGATAGAGGAATGAACCTACCCACAGAGGAGTTGCCATCCTCTTGGACAACCACATCCTCTTCTAGCAAGTCATACCTCACATAGAGGTAGTCGCCATTAACTTCTCAGTAGGAACTCTTTTTACAGTATGCTGTATCTATCTACTGTTCATTGAAAATATTTCCTAGGATGACCTCATCTTGCACTTGCCATCCCAGTAACCTTAATGGAAGATCTAAATGGCCATACTACTCTGTAAGGCAGTGCACAACTTAATATCAGAGGTAGGGTTATGGAGTGTACTTGACATCAGTAACCTATCTCAAGCTTTTAATTTTTCAGGAAATGACAGTGTGTTATAGAATATTAATTAAAAACTAATCAATACCTTCCTATATTTCGGCAGTGTCACACTCCCATCTTCAGGGATCACAAAACAATGATATGTGCACACAGGCATTCGCAATAAGAAAATGAGGCTGAAGAAAGGCAACTCAGGTCAGTCCTAGATTCCTAAAGTTGCTTCCTAGTGGGCTAAATTGGGTTGTCTTGGCTGTTGGGCTGATGATCTTAGAATGTAAACTTCCCAAATTTGAGGGAGTCTCATGCACCCAAATTTGTAGAGGTTTAGGAAGTTTCTCAGAGCTGAGGCTGACTCAAGGAACAATCTTTCATATTTGTACTTCATGCGGTGTAATAAAGTGGCCTTCTTCCAGCGTATTCTGTGGCGGATGTCCAATGCATGGTGAGCAAGACCTGAATGGCTTTATTGATGGAATTGGATGTAGTCCTTGTGTTTAGATATCCTGATATTGGCTGTCCTACCTGTTTAGCCATAGTAGGACAGTTTGTGACTGCAAGGGACTTGCAATATTCCAAGTAGATCTAGGGGAGGTGGCTGGTCTTTAGTGGAGCAGATAAGAGATGCTTATTTCTTATGTGGTCTATAATTAGTTGTGAGGCCATGTTTTCTTAGGATTTTTGTTAGTTTTTCAGATATATCTGGATATATGGAATAGCGATAGATTTAGAGTAGGGGTCGGCAACCTGCGGCTCGCGAGCCACATGCGGCTCTTTGGATGTGAAGCTGCGGCTCTTTAGTTCCATACGCAAATATTATTTATTTTATCAAAAAAAAAAAAATTTTAAATCGTTCTGAATCGATTAACGAGGATTAGGCACCGATTCTATCTCTCAGCCACTTGTACTCGCTTTTCACCGCACCCCTCCCCCGTGACATGCATCGTCACTGTCGTCAGTCCGTCGGAAGCTCTCGAATGACGCCGTCGTCGATAAGGTGTTGAAACGTTTTGCTTTGTGCTTGAATGAAATAAATACATTCCTAAATGAAAAAGGCATTAATCACCCTGAATTAGAGAACGACAAATGGTTGCAAAAATTTTACTTTATGGTGGATATCACAGCGAAATTAAATGAGCTGAATCTAAAACTGCAAGGAAAGGGAAACCCAGCCTATGTTTTGGTAGAAGAATTGGTTTGTTTTGAAGAAAAATTAATTTTTTTTGCAGAAGATATTCAGAGTAGTAAATGACTTCATTTTCAATTTCTAAAGCAATATTGCGATAAAACCAGTGCAACTGTTGACACAAATTACTTCAGCACAGTTATAAAAAAAATTAAAGATGAATTTGCTGACAGATTTGAGCAATTCAAAACCAACAAAACCACTCTAGCATTCATAGTAAATCCTCTCAACACAAATAGTAACGAAATCCACATTGAGCCATTTGGAATTGATACTGGATCTCTAGAAATGCAATTGATCGATTTAAAAAGTAAAGCTTTGTGGAGTGGAAAATTTACAGAGTTGAAAAGCAAGTTGGAAGAGTTGGAGGTCCAGAAATGTGTGTACGTAACGCAACAAAAGTGGACAGCTTTAAAAGAAATGCCGAGAGTTGAGGCACTTATATTCGACGCATGGAATAGTCTTCCAGATTGCTACAGTGAGGTGAAGAAGTTGGCATTTGGAGTGCTGACTATCTTCGGATCGACATATTCGTGCGAGTAAGCGTTCTCTTGCATGAATATAATTAAAAGTAAAGTAAGAAGCCAACTAACAAATGAAAATTTAGAGTCGTGTTTGAAACTTTAAACAACAAGTTATGAGCCAAATTTATCCAAACTTTCTAAAACCATGCAAAGCCAACGCTCCCATTGAATTTGTTTGCTCAAATGTATGTTATTGTTTTTTTTATTTTAAGTACAAGTTACATTGTTTAGTAAAGTTTAAATTTTCTACTTGAATAACCATGCAAAGCCATCGCTCCCATTGAATTTGTTTGCTTAATTGTTTGTTATTGAAGTACAAGTTAGTGTTGTAAGTAAATGTTTAATTGTTTTAATTTTTTACTTAAATAATAAGTAATTATCTAATTTGTTGTGAAAAACACTACTTATATATGAATAAATAGATATTTTTTCTTATGAATAAATAGATTAGTTTTTTTTTATCATAAAACTTTATTTATGTGAGTACTATTTATTGTTGGCAAGAAAAAATTTTGTGGCTCTTTAAAAACTTTGAAATTTTGTAAATTGTAATTTTTGACTCTTCCGACTCAAAAGGTTGCTGACCCCGGATTTAGAGTAATCTCTGTTATGAAGGGGGGGGGGATAGATGTGGTTTACTGGTTTTAATATTTTTTGTATTTTTGGGGGATTGTAGCCATTGGCTAAGAAGGTGTTACAGATATGGTTAGGGCATTGGTATCTCAACTGATTAATTTTGTCCTATTATATAGGGTTTTTATAATCCCAGGTTGTTGGGAAGGGTTATGGCGTGACTGCTGGTGAATGTATCTACTTGTATGTGTAGGTTTTCTGTAAACCGAGAAAGCCAGGGATTTATCAGGCTGGCACGTAATCAGAGTGTCTAGGAAAGGGAAACTTGTTTTTCTTTTCCAAGGTAAACTGGATACTATGGTGTTGATTGTTAGTGTGTTGAGAAATTGTGGAGTGTATCCAGGCCATGCGGCCAAATAGCATACACATCATCCACATAGTGTAGCCAAACAGTGAATTTATGTGGGGCAGAGTTTAAGGATTTTTCATCAAAGGTCTCAGTAAAGAAGTTGGCCAGGGGTGGAGAGAGTGGAGAACCCATGGCTGTCTGTTTGTAGAATTTTCCTTGCTAAACAAAATAGCCCGAGTTCATGGTGAACTGAAATAGGACTAAGATATCGGGAGGCAATTTGGCTTGGATGAGGTCTAAGGTACAGTGGGACATTGGTGAATAAGGAGGTAACTCTAACCAAGTGAAAAATAAACTTTCAACAAGGAGGTAACATTAAAACTGACCATTATGTCAGTGTGTTGGAGTGTGAGGTTTTTTATACCAGCTTTAAAGTGGGCTGAGTTTTTTATGTGTGAAGGTGCGTTGCCACCTTCATACATAAAAAACTCACTTGAAATATAGGAAGGTATTGATTAAAGTTTTTAATAAAGCATTTCATGGTGTGGATTACATTATAAAGGAATGATATTATACTCAGATTTTATGTTATGCATGATTATTTAACTAAATTGAATAACTTGTATTTTTTTGTATGAAAATCAGCCCCCCTCCCCCCCATCCTACAACTGAAATGAGGAAGAGCATTGAAACTTTGTATTCTCAATAGTAATACAAGAACATTTCAGCTATCTATGTACAGGTTTAGTGAAAAATGACAAATTAAACATGGGAGTTGATTATAGAATAAGCAATGTTGATATGTTTGGAAGTCAGCTGAATAATTTTTTATGGAATAAGAGAGAGAAAGTACTTAAAACACCAAATAGAAAATGGTACTCAAATCCATTAACATATGAACTGAGAATTTGGTTAGAAAAAAAATAGTTGAAGGATATTGAGCTCTAACAGATATGAGAGTTCTTAGCAGTGTTTGAGGAGACGTTTGCATCAATAGCTGAATCAATAGAGATGTTAGAAAGGAACTTGCCATTATTAGCATTCGAGAATATTATTATTAAGAGAGACCCTCCAGGGAGTTAGAGACTCATAGAGGGAGGCCATTACACGTACCAGCTATCGTACTTATTCTTCAATTCATTCACACTGCTTGCACACAACAAATCATGCAGCACCCTATGAGAGAAAATTCCAGCCCCCACCCACTTCTTACTGGCATTTATTCTCAGCTTCCAAGGATGCCCCCCCTTGTTCCTTCCCCACCATCCATAAAATGAAAAATTCCATCAGCTGAAATCCTGTATGACCCTTTCAGAAGTTTATGTATCTCAATCATATTACCTCTCTTTCTCCTGTTTGCTATTGTCTAAGTCTACAAATTCTCAATCTGTCTTCATAATCAGTATTATACAATCCTGATATAATTTTTAACACACTCCTTTGCACTCTCTCCACTATCGGAATTGCAATGGAAACCAGGAGACCAGACCTGCACACGATAGTCTTATAGCACCTCTCATAGCACCCTATGAGAGAAAATTCCAGCCCCCACCCACTTCTTACTGGCATTTATTCTCAGCTTCCAAGGATGCCCCCCCTTGTTCCTTCCCCACCATCCATAAAATGAAAAATTCCATCAGCTGAAATCCTGTATGACCCTTTCAGAAGTTTATGTATCTCAATCATATTACCTCTCTTTCTCCTGTTTGCTATTGTCTAAGTCTACAAATTCTCAATCTGTCTTCATAATCAGTATTATACAATCCTGATATAATTTTTAACACACTCCTTTGCACTCTCTCCACTATCGGAATTGCAATGGAAACCAGGAGACCAGACCTGCACACGATAGTCTTATCAAGGTCTTGTAAAGAGGCAAAATGACATCCTTATTTTTGCATGTGAGCATTAGTTTCAGCATGGCAATCATCTTTTGAGTTGTATTTGCAATCTTTGCTACATGGCCCCTGAACTTCAACTTGCTATCTACTAACACTCCAAGATCCCTAGCCTGATCCATTTCTTCTTGCATAATCCCACCAATATAATAAAACAATGGATATCTAATCATGCCAAAGTGCATTACTTTACATTTACTGACATCCATTTTTACATGCTTACAATTCCAGCCTATTCAAATCATTCTGCAAGTACTGCATATCAGCAGCCTGCTTATCCCCTACCTATTTTTGCATCATCAGCAAATAGCTGATGTCACCTGTCAAATCCTTCTTGATATCATTAGTGGACCAAGGACTAATCCTTGTGGTACACCACTAGTTATCTTTAATATTGCAGACTCGCATCACCCATATACCACTTTTTGATATCTGTCAGTCAGTCATCCTCTTATCCAAAGTAATATTTTATAATCCAAAACCATATTCTCCAATTTATGTAACAGTCTTCCATGTTGTATTCTGTTAAAAGCATTAACAAAATCCACAAGTATCATGGTGTATTCATTTCTCTTGTCTAGCTCGTGGTAACATTATTATAGAATGTGAGCAATTTCCTAAAATATGACCTTCCCTTAGTAAATCTATGCTTCATTGTAAATTGTAAGTAAAGTTTCACTGTCACCCCATTTCTGAATGCGAGCCCTAACTAATTTTTCTGAAATCTTCACCACCACTCCTGAGATACTGATTAGTTGGTAGTTGGATACATCAGTCTTTGCACCCCTCCCTTGTACAATGGGATTACCGTACATTCTTTCCACTTCTGTGGGAACTTCCCTGTTCTGAGACTAAAATTATATAACCTGGTCAAAGGAATAGCAAGTTCAGCTGAACTCTCTTTTAGCATCCATGCTGTTATCCCATCAAGCCCTACAGCTGAATTATTATTCAGTTTGTGGAACAGCTCTAAGACCTCCTCATACACTTGAGTTTCTTCATTCAGTGAAGAGGTAGCAGTGAGTGTAGTTGCACCTACTAGGTTGATAGCTTTTAGCAAAATGGGCAGACATTTGTTGAACAACCTCTTCTGCATCTGTCACCATCACACTATCTGCATTTAGAAGACTTATTCTTTCATATTCATTTTTTTCTTTTACTTGTAGCATATTGATTGAATTCTTGTGAGTTGTCTTTAGCTTGCAGAGCCAATTTCTTTCTTACTCAAACTTAGCTTTCCATACAATAGTTGTAACTATTCTAGACAGCTGCTTATAAATTTTCATAACAGACATCACCCTTATGTACATGGTATTCCTTCCATGTCACCTGTTTCTTACGAATCTCTTGCTTAATGAGATTAGACATCCATTTGACTCTTACTCTATTTATTCTTCGAACTCTTAGCATAATCTGATTTTGCATCATTTAAGTATTTTTTAAATGCTTACCAGTTGAATTCAGTATACTCCTCAGTTGGTCATAATTTCCTACTATGTAGTTCAGCACGTAACCTTTTCTGAAGAACATTCATAAACCTAGCTACTTCGAAGGTGATTATTGCATGATCACTGTCACTAACCGGAGGCAGAATTTTAACTGAAACACCCTCTTACACTATAATCAAATCTAAAATTTTGACCTCTAGTTCCTTCTGTCACATGTTGCTTGAGGAACTTGTCTCACAACAGCTCAATAAATTCATTTTCATTTCTTCTTATGAGATTTTACTACTGCCCAATTAATATTTGGATAATTAAAGTCACATTAAGATTACTCTTTTTGTGCCAATCATCTCTATTTGGTGATGCATTTCTTCATCACCAGCAACTGATCCACCAAGTATGTAACAATATCCCACTATCTACCTCACACCAGATGGCTTCAAACTCACTGCCACATGAAATACTGTTACTGGTGCTACAATCATAGGTCTCAACACAAACTGGATTCAAGGCATCTGATATCATTAGCAACACACCCTCTCCTCTCCTATCCTGTCTATCCTTCCTAAAAATACTGTACCCTTTACACTCGATATCAGTTAGTATGTCGTCTTATTGTCAGGTCTCACTAATGCTTACAATCTGAGGTCCCAAGATATTGACCAAGGCAACAAACTCTACTCCTTTGTTTCTGATACTCCAAGCATTCGTGTACAGACATTATAACCTGCTTGTTCTTTTGTATACCCTTGTTTGCAGTCTGCATGACATAGTTGGACAACTTGCAGATCTCTATTCTTCTCTAGTGCCTTATACATGTAGACATCTTTGCACATGTTTGATGGGTCTGAACCGGATGAACACAAAGTTGAAATCGTTCTCTCCTCATAATCATTTCCATGATAATGCCCATTAGCATAATTATATAACATTGCTGCTCTTACACTGATATTCTCACCATTCCTTCCATTATAATTTAGTTTCTCTGACTCTCTGTTTTAGGTCTCATATCAGTTATTAGTCTTTCAAGACTTCTGATACTAAACACATTCAGGTGTAAGCTGTTCCTCTTATACAAATCTAATCTTCCCTCAAACTCACTCCACACATCAAAAAATCACATCCATTCCTTCATGGCCTGTGCATCGAATCATTTGCCATCATAACCCTTCTTCTTAATTCCTTTTTATCATATCGAGGTAATATACTTACAATTTTCACTTTTTCACTCTTCACTCTCGCCTCTTTGAACAACCCCTTCATGTCCTCTCTCATACTGAACGTATCACTAGTTAAGTTCTTAGCACCTACTACAGTTATGATCTCGTTTACTTTTCTTTTCTGGTTTTGAATCGTTTGCATTAAATTTTTTATTTTTGCCCCTGGAAAACTCAGAGTTATAACTTACTCATCAACAGAATGTTTTAAGATAGCTTCCATACCAAATAACTTTATTCGTTGTACAAACAATGATACTTACCTGATTTTCATTACTCACTGACTTACCTGATCCATGCCTTTGTTGTTTCTTATTTTGCTACTTCATTTTCTTTTTGTCCCTGTGTTCATTTAAATGCCTCTCAGCTTTCTGTAATTATTGCATTGTCTCTCTCTGATAATCTGCTTTCATTTTTCTATTTTGGAAGTTAATTCATTTTCAGTAAGTCTTCAATATCTCTAATAACCTTAGTGGGACAAGCCTTCTTGTTCTCGACTTTGCCGCTCTTCTTATCGTTACATTTCTTGTGTTTATTTGGCACCATTTTTACTATATTTATTATTGTAATATCTTAACAAAAATATGTTAAGATATGTTAAAAATAAACACTAAATGCACAAAAAAGATGAAAATCTACACTTATATACTATAGAACACTAATTTTCTAAGGGAAAAACAGAATAAAATAGAAATGAAAATCACCAAGTTTACATTAGCTCTAAATTCATCGACCAATCACAATATAAGTGATTGGTCAGTGAATTTATAAAATTAGTAAGTGACACTAAGGATCCCACCTTAGTTCCACTTACTTAAACAGGAAGCCAGATTGAAAAGTTAACCAGTAATAAGTGCTGGAAGGAGAAAAATGCTCCCCCACCCCTCCTAGAAAGACCGAAATGTAAATGGATTGATGCAGTTTACAGCCATACTGGATGGCTGTAAACTGCATCAATCCATGATCTGCAATTGCAGATCTGAAAAGCTTAAAAAAAGTAACATTTGATTTTTAGAGCAGCGGGCCAGTAACATGCTCACAGTACTAAAGATAATAGGTCTATAACTTTTTGTGAGTGAATTCACATAAAAAACTAAATAAGATAACTGATTCATTCAGTAGTAATAATGAAAATGTAATTGCATAGTATTTACACACCCTTGAGGATATATATTGTAAAATATCATCATCATCCTCTCAGGGGACCTTGTAACTCCTAGAGAGCGCGTCCCCTGGGTGGCGGATAGGGGAGCCCACCATGTGTGTGTGTGTGTGTGTGTGTGTGTGTGTGTGTACATGTGCGTGCATGTATGTATATATATATATATATACAGGGTGTTCGGGATAAATTTGACAGTTTCGTAAGGAAAAAGAAAATCTTCTTTGTATCTATTAAATTTAATGAATTGACAAAAAAACATTACAGGCAGAGTTAATTACAATACTATCAACAAGATTTACTCAAAATAACCACCATTAGCATCGATCACAGCTTCAATTCTGCTTCGGAACCTCGAACAAGCTGATGCTACAGTCTCCCTGGGAAGGGCCGCAAAAACTGTTTTAATTTTATCCATTAACTGGGCTTTTGTATTACTGGAAGTGCGATTGGTGTCTTTTTCAACTGCGCCCCATACAAAATAATCCATGGGGTTAAGGTCTGGGGAGTTTGGAGGCCAAACATTTGGACTGGTGAAGTCGTAGAAATTTTCAGACAACCATTTTTGACTTTTCCCAGAGGTGTGGCAAGGGGCCGAATCCTGCTGCCATACATACGGCCTACCATTGGCTACCCTTGTTATCCAGGGCTTGACTACAGTCAGCAACTCCACGAACAAAGCCCGAATTCCAATACCAGGGTTCTTCAACACCTGTTCCTGCAGATTTGAGAGGAATTCTGCTGTACGAACGCAATCAGATCGTCTGCTAGGGATCTTTCTTCTTGCTACATCCTCGTAGTCACCATTGCAAGTCTCTAGTTCATGCCTGATTGTTTTTACTGTATTCAGGGAGCATTGGGCAGCAGTCGTAATATCCTTATTTTGATGGCGGGCACGAATCATCATGATACAAGTTATTCTCTTCCATGATTCAGGTGGGTTCCAGCTATCCATCCTTTCTGACATCTTGTATATGAATGAAGAAGGGTCCAAATTTTTAAATGAAGAGAAGTGTGTGTTAATACATGTAACTTACGGAAAAATATAATTAATTATAAATATGTCAAATTTATCCCGAACACCCTGTATATATATATATATGGTGGGGTGGTCCGAATATACTGAATAAGGACTCATGGACCAACAGGGCCATAAGGAGCAATCATCTTGATTGTAAGGGAAGCGGCACTCCCATGGACCCCTAGCTGGACCATCTATCCTCTCCTTCTTCTACTTTGAGGAAGACCCACTTACTTTAATCTTTCCTATAAGGCCTTATCAGCCAACTCTTCTTACTTTATGACCCTTGTGCTATTAGAGTACTCGAGGGCCACGGGGTCTTTTCATTTCTGGCCTTACAACTATGTCCTCTCTATAAACCTTACTATATTTCTTCTATAATCTACCCTTTCCCCTTCAATATACCCTATTCCTCCTATGGGTTTAAATTCGGAAGAAGGCGAGTTCAGAAGCCTTAAGGTAGCAGCCCTACCACTGAACTATTCCATCGTCAGGCTAGTCCCCTGACATGGAGAACATAACCATACTTGTAAGCTGACAGAAAAAGATAATCAGATTGAATTTATGGGAAACGACCCTGGAATGGAAAAGGGAAAACAAAAATGGAAATGACAAAATATAATACACATAGCAAACTGGAATGTAAGAGGAATAGCATATAAAGAAATAGAATTAGACCAGTTATTAAATGAAAGAAATTTTAAAATAGCAGTAATCACTGAAACAAAAAAATTAAAAGGAACTATGAGAACTGAAAATTTTAATGTGATATACAGTGGAGTCGACAGAGACCAAAGAGCACAAGCAGGAGTCATGATTTGGATTCATAACTCCCTTTCAAAACAGTTAAAACATTATAAATTATGGAATAAAAGAATAATAGAAGCTAGAATAAAAATAGATAGAGGCTATTTAACAATAATTGGTTTATATGCCCCAGAAGAAGGAAGAGAACAGGATAATATTGAGTTTTATAATCAGCTACAAAACATATATAATAAAATAACTAAAAATGATTACATAATTTTAGCGGGAGACTTAAATGCAAGAATTGGAAACACGAAAATTAATAATAATATAGGAATACATGGAGAACATACTCTAAACAGAAATGGTAAAAAATTGATCGACTTTGTAGTTTATAATAACCTAAAAATAATGAATTCCTTCTATAAACATAAAGACATACATAAATATACTTGGGCAGCAAGAGGATGGAAATCAATATTAGATTACTTCATATTAAATGAAAAGACATCAAAATTTTCACTAGATGTTAGAGTTCACAGAGGATATGAAATAAGCAGTGACCACTTCCTTGTTAAAATAAAATTAAGATTACCACCTAAATGGCTACAAGTAACAAGAACAGAAAGAAAAATTGAAACATTTGTTTATAAAACTAGACTATTGAATGACACAAATGTACAATGGCTATATGAACAAAGAATTAACCAGTATCTAGATAAAATAAAACAAAATGAAGAAATAGAAATAGAATGGCCTAATATAAAAACGATACTAAATGCAGCAGCAAATGAAAGCTTAGGAAAGACCAAAAAATTCAATAAAAGAAAAAAAACTGAAGATCTGGGATGATACAATCAAAGAAATAATCAAAAAGAAAAAAGAAGCCTATCACAAATGGTTAAGCAGTAAAAGATTAGAAGATGAAATAGAATATAAAAGAATAAGAGCCATATCTAAAAGAGAAGTCAGAAAAAGACAGAGAGAATCATGGAATAAATTTGTTTCTAATTTAGAACATGATTTATATAAAATAAGACCCAATGTATATAAGATTTTGAAACACCTAAATGCAGATACCAAAGAAAACATAAAATTAAACACTGAATTGAAATTAGAAGAATTTCTAAATTACTAAACAGAACTGTGGACAGATAAATATTTTAAAAAAGACAACTGGCAAACAATTAACGAAAATGAAAAGGAAATAACTGAAGAAGAATTAGAAATCAGCCTGAAAGAAACAAGAAACGGAAAATCACCTGGAGAAGATAAGCTAGGTTCAGAACTATATAAATACGCAGGAACAAGATTCAAATGAAGACTCTTATTATTTTTAAATAAAATTTACTCAACTGGTATCCCCCCAATAGAATGGAAAAAAGCAATTGTGATTCCTATCTTTAAGAAAGGTAATAGAGATGACCCTAAAAACTATAGAGGTATCAGTATATTAAATTCATGTTACAAAATATACAGCAGAATCTTAAATAACAAACTAATGAAATATTCTGAAAACTTTATTCTAGAGGTACAAAATGGATTTAGAAAAGGACGATCATGTATAGACCCAGCCTTCTGCCTAAAATTAATAATAGAGAAAGGAAGAGAATATAATTTAGAAACACACATTGCATTTATTGACTTTGAAAAAGCATTTGACAAAGTTAAAAGAAACATATTATTTAACATATTAAAAGAAAGACAAATACCAAATAATATCCTAAAAGCTGTCACAAGTATATATGAAAATAATCAAATACAAATAAGATTAAATCATGAGCTATCATATACAAGAGAGATAAACCAAGGGGTCCGACAGGGATGTCCCCTCTCAGCAACTCTTTTTAATATCTACTTAAATGAAATAATAATAAAATGGAGTAAAAATTTACATCAAGGAATTAAACTTTCACCTACAGTTAACTTAAACACTCTCCTCTTTGCAGACGACCAAATAATAATTACGAATTCTGAAGATAACTTACAGAAAGCTATTTTAAATCTAAATGAGATATCCAAAGATTATGGTATGATAATATCAACGGAAAAATCAAAAACTATGGCCTTTAAAGGACAAGATCCAGCAAGAACTAAAATAGTATTAGATAACAAGATCTTAGAACAGGTGAATTCATTTAACTACCTAGGATGTATGATCACTTATGAAAATGATAAAGATATAAACATAAAAATTGCAAAATATTTAAAAATAACAGGAGTAATTAACTCTATATTTAAACCAAATCTAGTTCAAAAACAAACCAGGCTAAAAGTATACAATACATTAGCCCTACCGGTCTTAATGTATGGAAGCGAAATCTGGACAATAAAACAAAAAGACAAACAAAGATTAACAACAGCAGAAATGAAGTTTATGAGAAAAACTGCAAAGTATACCCTATTTGATCACAAAAGAAACGAAGATATTATGAAAGAATTAAACCAAGAACCAGTAATTGAAAAAAATTAAAAAATATAAACATAGATGGATGGAACACGTTCAAAGAATGAAAACAGAAAGATTACCAAAACAAGCCTTAAAGTACAAGCCATTAGGAAAAAGAAAACCAGGACGTCCTCTTAAACGATTCAACGATGACTTCTAAGGCCGGAACAGGCCATACTAGGCCTAAATCCTTGACACGTATGATGATGATGATGATCATCATGCATAGGATTTAGGCCTAGCATGTCCTGTTCCGGCCTTAGAATTCATCGTTTAAGAGGACGTCCTCTTAAACGATGGGACCAGTTAATGAAAACATCTTCAATATATCTAAGCCAGACTTTGAGTTTTAAAGTAAAGGAATCGAGAGCACACTTTGCTTAAAAGCTTCCAATAAAAGTTAGTGACTGGGGAGTGGGGGATAATGGCGAGCCCATGGCCAAGCATTGCCACCCAAAATAGCCAGAACATAGTTCAGGCAAAGAGCATTGTGATATTGGGAAGGAATTTATCTGACTAATAAATCACTTTTTTCAAGCATGACGTCCTTAATTTTGTTTACAAAGTTTTGTGTGTTTTTAATGTACGAGGGGAAATGACCTACCAATTCCTTGAGTGCTGATGCTAGTTTTTTGGGTAGATGATAATTGGAGATGTCGATACCTTCAACTATCAGCCGAAGTAGTATGCTCTGATTGTGAATCTTGGGCAAGTCATAAATTCTCGGTGAATGAGCATAGTGTGGAAGTAATTTTTTACTGATATCAGCAAGCCAGGTAAGTAATTACTGATGTAAGTAATCCAGTTAGTTTCCAAACAAATCCAAAAAAATCCCAAGAGTATGTTTGAAACATATTCTACTCACATAATCTTTTGGTCTAAGAGTTAATTATATTAACTAGGATTATCTAGGATCATAGCTTTAATATAACAAACACTTATGTTAAATTATTGATTAGGCCACAATTTTGCTGTATTAAAAGTATTAATATGAAATTGTTCTCTAATGATGATGTGATAAATAGGATATAGCTTTGATGTAGTTTTTTTTTTTTTTCTTCACTAGAGTAGAATAATGGTTGATGGAATTATTGTCCCTTTGGCATACTGTTTGAAATGTAACATAGCTTGTCTTTATATGTGTGTGTGTACTCCAGATGATGACCTTAATATGAAGGTTGAAAATCAGGAAATTAAAGTAATTATGGTTGTAGTCTCCATAATTTACCAAAATGAAATTAACTCTGCTACTATCTCTGCAGTCTTTCTAGGATTTCCATAACCATGACAGTCAAGCAAGTATTACCCTGACAGTACGCTCCAGTCACGTACTGCATTTTTGATATTTCTGATATATTTACATGTTTTCTTTGTTTATCTGCTAAGTTTTTTTAATGAAATATTTCAGTGTTACTGTATTTTTTAAAAATAGAAACAAAATTGGTTTTTCTGCAGGGAGAACTGTATAGCAGAAGATGTGTTCAATAGCATGGAGAAAGATAGTGCCACATATTGTGCCATAATACAAGGTTTAATAAAAGTAAGTTATTTGTATTAGTCTGCTTATACTTATAATTAGTATTCTTGTCCATGGGGGGAGTGCCCATTAACTTCTTTGCAAGCATAATACACATACATATGGATATCTATATACAGGGTGTTCGGGATAAATTTGACATATTTATAATTAATTATATTTTTCCGTAAGTTACATGTATTAACACACACTTCTCTTCATTTAAAAGTTTGGACCCTTCTTCATTCATATACTAGATGTCAGAAAGGATGGATAGCTGGAACCCACCTGAATCATGGAAGAGAATAACTTGTATCATGATGATTCGTGCCCGCCATCAAAATAAGGATATTACGACTGCTGCCCAATGCTCCCTGAATACAGTAAAAACAATCAGGCATGAACTAGAGACTTGCAATGGTGACTACGAGGATGTAGCAAGAAGAAAGATCCCTAGCAGACGATCTGATTGCGTTCGTACAGCAGAATTCCTCGCAAATCTGCAGGAACAGGTGTTGAAGAACCCTGGCATTGGAATTCGGGCTTTGTTCGTGGAGTTGCTAACTGTAGTCAAGCCCTGGATAACAAGGGTAGCCAATGGTAGGCCGTATGTATGGCAGCAGGATTCGGCCCCTTGCCACACCTCTGGGAAAAGTCAAAAATGGTTGTCTGAAAATTTCTACGACTTCACCAGTCCAAATGTTTGGCCTCCAAACTCCCCAGACCTTAACCCCATGGATTATTTTGTATGGGGCGCAGTTGAAAAAGACACCAATCGCACTTCCAGTAATACAAAAGCCCAGTTAATGGATAAAATTAAAACAGTTTTTGCGGCCCTTCCCAGGGAGACTGTAGCATCAGCTTGTTCGAGGTTCCGAAGCAGAATTGAAGCTGTGATCGATGCTAATGGTGGTTATTTTGAGTAAATCTTGTTGATAGTATTGTAATTAACTCTGCCTGTAATGTTTTTTTGTCAATTCATTAAATTTAATAGATACAAAGAAGATTTTCTTTTTCCTTACGAAACTGTCAAATTTATCCCGAACACCCTGTAAATATATATGTACACTGCTTGCAAAGAAGTTAATGGGCACTTCCCCATGGACAAGGATCATCATGCCATATGACGATTCATGTATTTGCAGCAGGTATAAATTGGAAGAATACAATGCTCCCAAGTCAGTGCAATATCTTGGTGAAATGGCTGGAAGAAGGGAGCTGATGGAGTTTGAAAGAGGCATTGTGATAGGATGCCATGTTGCATCCTATCTGTTCAGCATTTTGTAGACAAATTGGGCCATTCCAGGGCAATAATCAGTGATACAATACTGAGGTAGAAGCACAGGTAGTCAACAGCATGTGTTATCTGCAGTCGGCAGCCTGCCATGCTCATCAAACGTGACTATAGAGTGCTATGAATAATAATATATAAAACCACTATTTATTGGCTGACTCTATTCAATGCCCTGAACCTTGAATTCAATTGGCATTGAATTCAAGGTTCAGGGCATTGAATGGAACTCGAATATGCAAAAAAAAAAAAAAAAATTGAAACTGAGGCTCATAATATGGGTTTCCATGGTAGGACTGCAATATTCAAGCCCCACATTACCTGAACCAACATGCAGCATCATCTTCAGTATTGTGGAAGCATGGAAAGCCATGTTATGGAGTAATGAATCATGCTACACTTTCTACTGAGTAGATGGATGGGTGTGGCTGGGATGCCTGGTGAACATCTCTTACCAGAGTGCATAACCCCATCTATGAAATTCAGAGGTGGCTGTGTGATGGTATGATACTGTTTTTCCTGGTTTGGCCTCAGACCTCTGTGGTGCCACAAACTCTGAACTCGAAGAAGTATCTAAAATTCTGGACAATGCAATGAATTCTGCTTTGTGGCATTTTTATGGATGATTCGAGCAGAGCTCGCATAGTATCCATCTATAAAAAAGCAAATAAATTTAAATCGGAGAATTACTGAGGTATTTCCCTTTCGAGTGTTCCTTGTAAGATTTATGCAAGTATATTTAAGAAACAGCTAAGGAACATTGTGGAAGTGAAGTTTGGTGAAGAACAAACCTGGATTCAGGCCAAGTTATCTGGATCAGATTTTCACTTTAAGACAAATTGTTGGGAATCTTGGGAATATAATAAGGATTTTTTTTTAGTTTTGTAGATCTGGAAAA